>NW_027523839.1:0-39955 GCF_052094955.1 Ictidomys tridecemlineatus | reverse complement strand
GTTACAGAGAGAAGACATGGGAAACTGCGGTGCAGAAGGACTGTTACAGAGAGCACAGGTTGGAGACTGGGGTGCAGAAGGAATGTTGCAGAAAGCAGAGGTTAGAGACAGGGGTGTAGAAGGACTGTTGCAGAGAGCAGACGTTGGACACTGAGATGCAGAAGGACTGTTACACAGAGCAGACGTTTGAGACTGGGGGTGAAGAATTATGATACAGAAAACAGAAGTGTGAGACTGGGGTGCAGAAGGACCATTACAAAGAGCAGAGGTTGCAGACTGGCGTGCAGAAGGACTGTTTCAGAGGGCAGAGTTTGGATACTGGGGTGCATAAGGCCTGCTACAGAGAGCAGAGGTTGGAGACTGGGTTGCAGAAGGACTGTAATACAGAGCAGACTTTTGAGGCTGGGTTGCAGTAGGGTCTAACAGAGAGCAATGGTTGGTGACTGTGTTGCAGGACGAATGTTACAGAGAGCAGAGGCTGGAAATTTGGGTACAGAGGGACCATTATAGAGAGCAGAGTTTGGAGACTGCGGTATATAAAGACTGTAACATAGAGCAGAGGTTGGACTATATCGGGCAGAAGGACTGTTACAGAGAGCAGAGGTTGGAGACTGGGGTGCAGAAGAATTGTTACAGAGAGCAGACTTTGGAGACTTGGGTGCAGAAGGACTTTTACACAGAGCAGAGATTGAAGACTGGAGTGCAGAAGGACTGTTGCAGTGAGCAGAGTTTGGAGACTTGGGTGAAGAAGGACTGTTGCAAAATGCAGAATTTGGAGACAGAGGTTCAGAAGGACTGTTGAGAAGAGGAGACGTTGGAGAATAGGGTGCAGAATGATCATTGCAGATAGCAGAGGTTGTAGACTGAGGTGCAGAACGCCTGTTACGGAGAGCAGAGTGTGGAGAAAGGCTCCAGAAAGACTGCTACAGATCACAGAGTTTAAAGACTTGGTTGAAGAAGGATCTAACAGAGAGTAGATGTTGGGGACCCAGGTGCAGAAGGACTGTTACAGAGAGTAGAGGTTGGAGACTGAGGTGCAAAAGGATAGTAGCAGAGAACAGCGTTTTAAGACTGAGGTGCAGAAGGACTGTTGCAGAGACCACAGGTTGAAGACTGGGGTGCAGAAGGACTGTTGCAGAGAGCAGACGTTGGAGACTGGGGTGCAGAAGGCTTGTTATAGAGAACAGAATTTGGAGACTGGGGTGCAGAAGGCCTGTTAGGGAGAGGAGAGTTTAAAGAAGGGGTGAAGAAGGACTGTTAGAGAGGGCAGAGTTGGGAGACTGGGTTGCAGAAGGATCTTACAGAAAGCAGATGTTGGAGACTGAGGTGTAGAATGATCGTTGCAAAGAGAAGAGGCTGGAGACTGGAGTGCAGAAGGCCTTTTACAGAGAGCAGAGGTTGAAGACTGGGGTGCAGAAGGACTGTTATAGAGAGCAGAGTTATGGACTGAGTTGCTGAAGATTCTTACAAACAGCAGAGTTTAGATACTGAGGTGCAGGGGGACTGTTACAGAGTGCAGTGTCTGGACACTGGGATTCAGATGGATCCTGCAGACAGAATAGGTTTAAGACTTAGGTGTAGATCGACTGTTATAGAGAGCAGAGGTTGGAGACTGAGGTGCAGAAGGGCTGTTAAGGGGAGCAAATTTTGGAGTCTGTGTTGCAGAAGGATCTTACATTGAGCAGAGTTTCGAAAGTGAGGTGCAGAAGAACTGTTACAGAGAGTAGATGTTGAAGTCTGGGGTACAGAAGGATTGTTGCAGAGAGCAAAATTTTCAGAATGAGGTGCAGAAGGACTTTTGCAGAGAGCAGATGTTGGAGACTGGGGTGTAGAAGTTTTGTTGCAGAGAGCAGAAGTTGGAGACTGCAGTACAGAAGGACTTTTGCAGAGAGCAGAGGTTTTGGACTAGGGTACCCAAAAACTTTTTCGGAGAGCAGATCTTGGAAACTGTTGTTCAGAAGGACTGTTGCAGGGAGCAGAAGATGAAGAATGGGATGCAGAAGGACTTTTGCAGAGAGCAGAGGTTGGAGGCTGAGGTACAGAAGAACAGACAATAAAAGCAGAGGTTGGAGACTGGGTTGCAAAAGGACCTTTACAGAGAGCAGAGTTTGGAGACTGCGGTACAGAAGGACTGTTACAGAGCGCAGAGTTTGGAGACTGGGGAGCAGAAAGAGTGTTGCAGAGTACAGAGGTTGGAGACTGGGTTGCAGCAGGACCATTGCAGAAAGCAGAGTTTGGAAACTGGCGTGGAGAAGAAATATTACAGAGAGCAGAGTTTGGAAACTAGGGTCAGAAAGATCTTTCAGAGAGCAGATGTTGGAGACTGGGGTTCAGAAGAATTGTTGCAGAGAGCAGAATTTGGACACTGAGGTTCAGAAGGACTGTTGCAGAGAGTAGATGTTTGAGACTGGGGTGCAGAAGGACTGTTTAGAGAGCAGATGTTGGAGACTGGGGTGCAGGAGGACTCTTTCAGAGAGCAGAGGTTGAAGACTGAGGTGGAGAAAGACTGTTACAGAGAACAGAGTTCAGAGACTGGGGTGCAGAAGGACTGTAGCAGAGAGCAGAGGTTTAAGACTGAGGTACAGAAGGATCATTGCAGAGAGAAGAGTTTGAGTTGGGATGCAGAAGCACTGTTACACAGAGCACACGTTGCAGACTGGGGTGCAGAAGGAATTTTGCAGACACCAGAGGTTGTAGACTGGGGTGCATAATGACTATTGCATATAGCAGAGTATGGATATGAGGTGCAGAAAGACTGTTACAGAGAGCAGAGGTTGTAAACTGGGGTGTCGAAGGACTGTTTCAGAGAGCAGAGTTTGGAGACTGGGGTGTCGAAGGACTTTTGCAGAGAACAGACGTTGGAGACTGGGGTGCAGAAGGATAGTTGGTGGGAGCAGAGTATGGAGACTGGGGTGTAGAAGGACTGTTACAGAGAGCAGAGTTTGGAGACTGGGGTGGAGAATGACTGTTGCAGAGAGCAGATGTTGGAGACTGTGGTGCAAATTGACTGTTGCAGAGAGCAGAGAATGGAGTCTGGGGTGCAGAAGGACTGTTGCAGAGAGGAGTGGTTGCAGACTGAGTTGCAGAAGGACGGTTTCAGAGGGCAGAGTTTGTAGACTGTGGTTCAAAACGACTGATACAGAAAGCAGAGTTTGGATACTGAGGTGCATAAAGACCCTTACAGAGAACAGAGGTTGGAGACTGTGGTACAGAAGGACTGTTACAGAGAGTAGAGGTTGTAGTCTAGGGTGCATAAGAACCGATGTCAGAACAGAGTTTGGAGACTGGCGTGTAGAAGGACCTTTGTGCCGATCAGAGTATGGAGACTGGGGTGTAGAAGGACTGTTGCAGAGAGCACTGATTGGAGACTGAGTTACAGAAGGACGGTTACAGAGAGCAGAGGCCTGAGACTGGGGTGCAGATGGATTATTGCTGAGAACAGAGTTTTCAGACTGAGGTACAGAAGAACTGTTGCAGGAAGCAGATGTTGGAGACGGGGGTTCACAAGGACTGTTACAGCTATCAGAGTTTTCAGACTGGGGTGCAGAAGGATTGTTGCAGAGAGCAGAGGTTCGAGACTGAGGTAGAGAAGGATTGTTGCAGAGAGCAGAGGTTTGAGACTGGGATGCAGAAGGATAGTTACAGAGAGCAGAGTTTGGAGACTGGGGTGCAGAAGGACTTTTACTGAGAGCACAGTTTGGAGACTGGGGTACAGAAGAAATGTTGCAAAGAGCAGAGGTTGGAGATTTGTTTGCAGAAGGACTGTTGCAGAAAGCAAAGGTTGGAGACTGAGGTGCAGAAGGACTGTTGCAGAGAGCAGAGTTTAAAGACTGGGGTGCAGAAGGACTATTACAGAGAGGAGACGTTGGAGACTGGTTTTCAGAAGTATCTTACAGAGAATAGAATTTGGAGACTGAGGTGCAGAAGGACTGTTACAGAGGGCAGAGTTTCGAGACTGGGGTGCAGAAGGATTATTGCAGAGAGCAGAGTATTCAGACTGCGGTACAGAAGAAATGTTGCAGAGAGCAGATTTTGTAGACTTGGTTGCACAAGGACTGTTTCAGCAAACAGAGTTTGGAGACTGGGGTGCAGAAGGATCGTTGCAGAGAGCAGATGTTGGAGACTGGGGTGCAGATGGACTGATAAAGAGAGCAGAGTTTGGAGACTGAGGTGCAGAAGGCCTGTTACAGAGAGCAGAGTTTTGAGACTGGGGTGATTAAGGACTGTTACAGAGAGCAGAGTTTGGAGATTGGGTTGCAGAAGGATCTCACAGAGAGCAGAGTTTGGAGACTTAGTTGCAGCAGCACTGTTACAGAGAGCAGAGTTTGGAGACTGAGGTTCAGCAGGACCCTTGCAGAGAGCAGAGGTTGGAGACTGAGGTGCATAAGGACTGTTGCAGAGAGCAGTGGTTTTAGAATGTGATTTAGAAGGACTGTTGCAGAGAGTAAAGGTTTGATATTGGGGTCAAGTAAGAGTGTAGCAGAGATCAGAGGTTTGAGACTAAGTGCAGAAGGACAGTTACACAGAGCAGAGGTTGAAGACTGGGGTGCAGAAGGACTGACACAGAAAACAGAGGTTAGAGACTCCGGTGCAGAAATACCCTTACAGAGAGCAGAGTTTTTAGAATGCAGTACAGAAGGACTGTTACAGAGAGCAAAGTTTAGAGACTAGGGTGGAGAATGACTGTTGCAGAGAGCAGATGTTAGAGACTGGGGTGCAAAAGGACTGTTGCAGAGAGCAAAGGTTGGAGACTAGGGTGCAGAAGGACTGTTGCAAAGAGCAGAGGTTGCAGACTGAGTTGCAGAAGGACGGTTACAGAGGGCAGAGTTTGGAGAATGTGGTTTAAAACGACTGATACAGAAAGCAGAGGTTGGATACTGGGGTGCATAAGGACCCTTACAGAGAACAGAGGTTGGAGACTGTGGTACAGAAGGACTGTTACAGAGAGCAGAGGTTGGAGACTGGAGTGCAGAAGAACTGAGTAGAGAACAAAGTTTGAAGACTGTGGTGCAGAAAGATATTTGGGGCTATCAGAGAATGGAGACTGGGGTATAAAAGGACTGTTTAAGAGAGCAGAGTTGGAGACTGTGGTTTAGAAGGACTGTTTAAGAGAGCAGATGATGGAGACTTGTGCGCAGAAGGACTGTTGGATAGAGTAGACATTGGAGATTGAGGTACAGAAGGACTGTTACACAGAGCAGAGTTTAAAGACTGGGTTGCAAATGGAGTATTACAGAGAGCAGAGTTTTCAGAATGAGGTACAGAAGAACTGTTGCAAAAAGCAGATGTTGGAGACTGGGGTTCACAAGGACTGTTGCAGCGAGAGGAGGTTTGAGACTGGGCTGCAGAAGGATCGTTGCAGAGAGCAGAGGTTGGAGACTGAGGTGCAGAAGAGTGGTTGTAGAGAGCAGAGGTTCGAGACTGGGGTGGAGAAGAATCGTTACATAGAGCAGAGTTTGGAGACTAGGGTGCATAAAGACTTTTACAGAGAGCACAGTTTGGAGACTGGGGTGCAGAAGGAATGTCGCAGAGAGCAGAGGTTGTAGACTTGGGTGCCGAAGGACTGATGCAGAAAGCAGAATTTGGAGACTGAGGTGCAGAAGGACTGTTGAAGAGAGCAGAGGTTAAAGACTTGGGTGCAGAAGACAGTTACAGATAGCAGACATTGGAGACTGGGTTTCAGAAGGATCTTACAGAGAAAATAGTTTGGAGACTGCGGGGCAGAAGGAATGTTACAGAGAGCGGATGTTTGAGACTGGGGTGCATAAGGATCATTACAGAGAGCAGAGGTTGGATCCCGGGGTGCAGACAGACTTTTACAGAGAGCATATGTTTGATATTGGGTGCAGAAGGAATGTTGCAGAGAGAAGAGGTTGGAGACTGGGGTTCACAAGTACTGTTACAGAGAGCAGAGGTTGGATACTGGGTTCCAGAACGACTGTTACAGAGAGCAGAGTTTGGAGACTGAGGTGTAGAAGGACTGTAGCAGAAAACAGAGGTTGGAGACTGGGGTGCAGAAGGACCGTTTCAGAGAGCAGAATTTGGAGACTAGGTTCCAGAAGGACTGTTACAGCGAGCAGGGGTTGGAGACTGTTGTGCAGAACGATCTTACAGAGAGCAGAGGTATGTGACTGAGGTGCCGCAGGAGTGTTTTAGAGAGAAGAGGTAGGAGACTCGGGTGCAGATGGATTGTTGCAGAGAGTAGAGGTTTAAGACTGGGGTGCAGAAGGCCTCTTAGAGAGAGCAGATGTTGGAGACTGGGATGCAGAAGGCCTGTTACAGAGAGCAGAAATTGGAGACTGGGGTGCAGAAGGACTGTTACAGAGAGCAGAGTTTGCAGACTTGTTTTCAGAAGGGTCTTACAGAGAGCAGAGGTAGGAGACAGAGTTACAGAAAGACTGTTACAGAGAGCAGAGGTTGGAGACTGGGGTGCAGAGGGATTGTTGCAAAGATCAGATTTTTCAGACTGAGGTACAGAAGAACTGTTGCAGAGAGCAGATGTTGGAGACTGGGTTGCACAAGGACTGTTTCAGGCAGCAGAGGTTTGAGACTGGGGTGCAGAAGGATCGTTGCAGTGAGCAGAGGTTGGAGACTGGGGTGCAGATGGACTGATACAGAGAGCAGAGGTTAAAGACTGGGGTGCACAAGGCCTGTTACAGAGAGCCGAGTTTGGAGACTGGAGTGCAGAAGGACCTTACAGAGAGCAGAGGTTGGAGACTGAGGTGCAAAAGCACTGTTTCAGAGAGTAGAGGTTGGAGACTGAAGTGCAGAAGGACCCTTGCAAAGAGCAGAGTTTGAAGACTGAGGTGCAGAAGGATAGTTACAGAGAAAAGAGTTTGGAGACTGGGGTGCAGAAAAACTTTTGCAGAGAGCAGAGGTTTTAGACTGGGGTGCAGAAGGACTGATACAGAGAGTAGAGTTTGGAGCTAGGGGTCGTAAAGGACTGTTACAGAGAGCAGAGGTTGGAGACTGGGGTGGAGAAGGACTGTTGCAGAGAGCAGATGCTGGAGACTGAGGTGCAAAAGGACAGTTGCAGAGAGAAGAGGATGGAGACTGGGGTGCAGAAGGATCCTTGGGGCAAGCAGAGTATGGAGACTGAGCTGTACAAGGACTGTTACACAGAGCAGAGTTTGGAGACTAGTGTTTAGAAGGACTTTTTCAGAGAGCAGATGTTGGAGACTTGGGTGAAGAACTGTTGCATAGAGAAGAGGATGGAGACTGAGATGCAGATGACAGTTACAGAAAGCAGAGTTTGAAGACTGGGGTGCAGAAGGACTGTTACAGAGAGCAGACTTTGGAGACTGTGGTGCAGAAGGATCATTGCAGAGAGCAGAATTTAGAGACTTGGGTTCAGAAGGATGGTTAGAGAGAGCAGAGGTTGGAGACTGTGGTGCAGAAAAACTTTTACTGAGAGTACAGGTTGGAGACTGGGGTGAAGAAGGACTTTAAAAATGAGCACAGGTTAAAGACTGAGGTGCAGAACAACTGTTGAAGAGAGCAAAGTTAGGAGACTGTGGTGCAGAAGGACTGTTGCAGAGAGCAGCGGTTGGAGACTGGAATGAAGAAGGACTGATACAGATAACAGAGCTTGGAGACTGGGGTGCAGAAGGCCTGTTACAGAGAGCAGAGGTTGGAGATTGGGGTGGAAAAGGACTGTTGCAGAAAGCAGATTTTGGAGACTGGGGTGCATAAGGACTGTTGCAGAGAGCACAGGTTGCAGAGTGAGGTGCAGAAAGACTGTTACAGAGAGCAAAGTTTGGAGAATGGGGTGCAGAAAAATCCTTTCAGAGAACAGAGGTTGAAGACTGTGGTACAGAATAACTGTTGTAGAGAACAAGGTTGGAGACTGAGGTGCATAGGGATCATTGCAGAGAGTAGACATTAGAGACTGTGGTGCAGAAGGAATGTTACCGAGAGAAGAGTTTGGAAACTGGGATGCAGAAGAATCTTCCAGTGAAAAAAGTTTGGAGACTGGGGTGAAGAAGGATTGTTGCATAGAGCAGACATTGGAGACTTGGGTGCAGAAGGATAATACGGAGAGCAGAGGATGGAGACTGGGGGTGACGAAGGACTGTTAAAGAAAGCAGAAGTTGGAGAGTTGGGAGCCGAAGGACTGTTACAGAGACCAGAGGTTGGAGAGTTGGGTGCAGAAGGACTGTTACAGAGAGCAGAGTTTGGAGTCTGGGTTCAGAAGTACTGTTACAGAAAGCAGACTTTGGAGATTGGTTTTCAGAAGAATCTTACAGAGAGAAGAGTTTTGAGACTGCGGTACAGAAGGACTGTAAAAGAGAGCAGAGGTTGGAGACTGGGGAGCAGAAAAACTGTTGCAGAGGACAGAGGTTTGAGACTGGGGTGCAGCTCGACCATTGCAGAAAGCATAGGTTGGAAACTGGGGTAAAGAAGGCATGATACAGAGAGCAGAGTTTGGATACTGGGGTGCAGTAGGATCTTGCAGAGAGAAGAGGTTGGAGACTGATGTGCAGTAGGACTCTTACAGAGAGCAGAGTTTGGAGACTTGGGTGCAGAAGGACTGATAGAGAAAGCAGAGATTGGAGTTTGTGGTGAAGAAAAAAGGTTACAGAGAGCAGAGGTTGGACTGTAGTACAGAATGTCTTTAACAGAGAGCAGTGGTTGGAGTCTGGGGTCCCGAATGATTGTTGAAGAGATCAGATGTTGCTAACTCGGGTGCAGAGAGACTGTTGCAGAGAGCAGAGGCTGGAGACTGGGGTGCAGAAGTACTGATACAGAAAGCAGAGGGTGGAGACTGGGGTGCAGAAGGACTCTTACAGAGAGCAGATGTTGGAGACTAGGTAGAAGAAGGACTGCTAAAGAGAGCAGAGTTTAGAAACTGGGTTGCAGAAGGACTGTTGCAGAGAGCAGAGGTTGGAGACTGGGATAGAGAAGAATTGTTGCAGAGAGAAGATTTTGGAGACTGGGGTGCAGAAGGACTGTTGCAGAGAGCAGAGGTTGGAGACAGGTGTGCAGAAGTACATTTGCAGAGAGGAGAGGTTGGAGATTGAGGTGCAGAAGGAATATTAAAGAGAGCAGTAGTAGAAGACTGGGGTGAAGAAGGATTGTTACAGAGAGCAGAGGTTTGAGATTGGAGTGCAGAAGGTCTTTTGCCGAGAACAGAGGTTGGAATCTGGGGTGCAGAAGGACTGTTACAAAGAGCATAGCTTCGAGACTGGGCTGCAGAATTTCTGTTACAGAGAGCTGAGTTTGGAAACTGTTGTGCAGAAGGACTGTTACAGAGAGCTGAGTTTGGAGACTGGGTTGCAGAAGGGCTGTACAGAGAGCAGAGGTAGGAGGCTGAGGTGCAAAAGGATCATTGCAGAGAGCAGAGTTTTCAGACTGAGTTTCAGAAGGACTGTTTCAGAGAGCAGATGTTGGAGACTGGTGTGCAGAAGGACTGTTACAGAGAGCAGAGGTTGGAGACTGGGGTTCAGATGGATCTTACAGAGAGCAGAGTTTGGAGACTGGGGTGCAAAAGTACTGTGGCAGAGAGCAGATGTTTGAGACTGGGGTGGAGAAGAATCGTTGCAGAGAGAAGAGGTTGGAGACTGGGGTGCAGAAGGCCTGTTACAGAGAGCAGAGGTTGGAAATTATTCTGCAGAAGGACTGTTACAGAGAGCAGAGTTTGGAGTCTGGGGTGTAGTAGGATCTTACAGAGAGCAGATGTAGGAGACTGAGGTGCAGAAGGATCGTTGCAGAGAGCAGAGTTTTCAGACTGAGTTGCAGAAGGACTCTTGCAGAGAAAAGATGTTGGAGACTGGTGTGCGGAAGGATTGATGCAGAGAGAAGAGGTTGGAGACTGGGGTGAAGAAGGATTGGTGCAGACAGCAGAGGTTGGAGACTGGTGTGTAGAAGGACAGTTACAGAGAGAAGAGTTTGGAGACTGGGTTTGAGAAGGATCCTACAGAGGTTGAAGAATGAGGTGCAGAAAAGAATGTTACAGAGAGTAGGTGTTGGAGACTGAGGTGCAGAAGTAACTTTGAGGAGTTACAGAGTTTGGAGACTGAGGTGCAGAAAGTTTGTTACAGAGAGAAGACGTTGGAGACTGGGGTGAAGAAGGACTGTTTGCAGATAGCGGCTTTTGGAGTCTGTGGTGCAGAAGGACTATTGCAGAGAGCAGAGTTTGGAGACTGGGTTGCAGAAGTCCTGTTACAAAGAGCCGAGTTTGAACACTGTTGTGCAGCAGGACTGTTACAGAGTGCAGAGTTTTAAAGACTAAGTTGCAGAAGGATCTTAGAGAGAGCAGACTTTGTGAGACTTGAGGTGCAGCAGGACTGTTACAGAGAGCAGAGGTAGGAGACTGGGGTGCAGAAGGGTCCTTGCAGAGAGCAGAGTTTTCAGACTGAAGTGCAGAAGAACTGTTGCAGAGAGCAGATGTTGAAGACTGGGGTGAAGAAGGATTCTTACAGAGAGCAGAGGTTGGATACTGGAGTGCATAAAGATCTTACAGAGAGCAGAGATTGATGACTTTGGTGCAGAAGGACTGTTGCCGAGAGCAGAGGTTGGAGACTGGGGTGGAGAAAAATCATTGCAGAGAGAAGAGGTTGGAGACTGGGGATTTGAAGGCCTGTTACAGAGAGCAGAGTTTCGAGACCGGGTTGCAAAATTTTTGTTACAGAGAGCAGAGGTTGGAAATTATTCTGCAGAAGGACTGTTAAAGAGAGCAGAGTTTGGAGACGGGGGTGTAGTAGGGTCTTACAGAGAGCAGATGTAGGAGCCTGAGGTGCAGAAGGATCGTTGCAGAGATCAGAGTTTTCAGACTGAGTTGCAGAATGACTCTTGCAGAGAAAAGATGTTGGAGACTGGTATGCAGAAGGACTGTTGCAGAGAGAAAAGTTTGGAGACTGTGGTGAAGAAGGATCAGTCCAGAGAGCAGAGGTTGGAGACTGGTGTGCAGAAGGGCAGTTACAGAGAGCAGAGTTTGGAGACTGGGTTGGAGAAGGATTCTACAGAGGTTGAAGAATGAGGTGCATAAAGAATGTTACAGAGAGTAGATGTTGGAGACTGAGGTGCAGAAGTAACTTTGAGGAGTACAGAGTTTGGAGACTGAGGTGCAGAAGGATTGTTACAGAGAGCACAGGTTGGATACTGGGGTGCAGAAGGACTGTTGCAGATAGCGAATTTTGGAGTCTGTGGTTCAGAAGGACTGTTGCAGAGAGCAGAGGTTGGAGACTGGGGTGCGGAAGGACTGACACAGAAAGCAGAGATTGGAGTCTCGTGTGAAGAAAGTCTTTTATTTAGAGCAGAGGTTGGATTCTGCAGTACAGGAGGACTGTGACAGAGAGCAGAGGTTGGAAACTGGGGTGCAGAAAGACTTTAAAAGAGAGCAGATGTTGGTAACTAGGGTGCCAGAGAAATGCTGCAAAGAGCAGAGTTTGGAGACTGGGGTGCAGACAAACTGTTGCGGAGAGCAAAGGTCGGAGACTGAGGTGCAGAAGTACTGTTGTAGAGATCAGAGGTTGGAGACTGGGGTGCAGTACAATCATTGCAATGAGCAGAGGTTAAAGACTAACGTGCAGAAGGACTGATAGAGAAAGCAGAGATAGAAGTTTGTGGTGAAGAAAGAAGGTTACAGAGAGCAGAGGTTGGACTGCAGTACAGAATGTCTTTCACAGAGAGCAGTGGTTGAAGTCTAGGGTGCAGAAGGACTGTTGCAGAGATCAGATTTTGCTAACTAGGGTGCAGAAAGACTGTTGCAGAGAGCAGCGGTTGGAGACTGGGGTGCAGTAGGACTGATACAGAAAGCAGAGTGTGAAGACTGGGGTGCAGAAGGACTCTTACAGAGAGCAGATGTTGGACTCTAGGTTGCAGAAGGACTGTTAAAGAGAGCAGATTTTTGAGACTGGGGTGCAGAAGGACTGTTGCAGAGAGCAGAGTTTGGAGACTGGGATTGAGAAGAATTGTTGCAGAGAGAAGATTTTGGAGACTGGGGTGCAGAAGAACTTTTAAAGAGAGCAGAGTTTTTTAGACTGTGTTTAAAAGTATCTTACAGAGAGCAGAGTTTTGAGACTGAGGTGCAGAAGGACTGTTGCAGAGAACAGATGTTGGAGACTGCAGTACAAAGAACTGTTGCAGAGAGCTGAGGTTTGAGACTAGGGTACACAAGAACTTTTTCAGAGAGCAGATGTTGGAGACTGTTGTTCAAAAGGACTGTTGCAGAAAGCAGAAGTTGGAGAATGGGGTACAGAAAGACTTTTGCAGAGAGCAGAGGTTGGAGACTGAGGTTCAGATGGACGGATAATAAAAGCAGAGTTTGGAGACTGGGGAGCAGAAGGACTGTTGCGGAGTACAGAGTTTGGAGACTGGGGTGCAGCAGGACCATTGCAGAAAGCAGAGGTTGGAGACTGGCGTGGAGAAGGAATATTACAGAGAGCAGATTTTGGAAACTGGGGTGCAGAAAGATCTTTCGAGACCAGAGGTTGGAGACTGAGTTTCAGAAGGATCGTTGCAGAGAACAGAGGTTGGAGACTTGGGTGCAGAAAGATCGTTGCAGTCAGCAGAGTCTCCAGACTGAGATGCAGAAGGACTGTTACACAGAGCAGAGGTTGAAGAATGAGGTGAAAAAGGACAGTTACAGAGAGCAGATGTGGGAGACAGGGGTGCAGGACTGATACAGAGCAGAAGTTGCAGACTGAGGTACAGAAGGACTGTTTCAGAGAGTAGAGTTTGGAGACTCGGGTGCAGAAGGATTATTGCAGAGAGCAAGTTTTCAGACTGAGTTACATAAGATCTGTTGAAGAGAGCAGATGTTGGAGATTGGGGATGCACAATGACTGTTTCAGCGAGCAGATGTTGGAGACTGGGGTGCAGAGGGATCGTTGCAGAGAGCAGAGGTTGGAGACTGGGGTGTAGAAGCCCTTTTTCAGAGAGCAGAGTTTGGAGACTGAGGTGAATTAGGACTGCTACAGAGAGCAGAAATTGGAGACTGGGGTGCAGAAGAACTGTTGCAGAGAAAATTATTGAGACTAGGGTGTGGAAGGACTATTACAGAGAGCAGAGGTTGTAGACTGGGGTGCAAAAGCATTATACAGAAAGCAGACTTTGGAGACTTAGGTGCTGAAGGACTGTTGCAGAGAGCAGAGATTGGAGACTTTTGTCCAGAAGGACTGATACAGAGGGCAGAGTTGGGAGACTGGGGTGCAGAAGCATCTTACAGCGAGCGAAGTTTGGAGACTGAGGTGCAGGAAGACTGTTGCAGAGAGCATAGGTTGGAGACTGGGGTGCAGAAGGACTGTTATAGAGAGCAAAGTTTGGAGACTTGTGAGCAGAAGGATTGTTGCAGAGTACAGAGGTTTCAGACTGGGGTGTAGCAGGACCGTCGCAGAAAGCAGAGGTTGGAGACTGGCGTCGAGAAGGAATATTACAGAGAGCAGTTTTTGGAAACTGGGGTGCAGAAGGATTTTTCAGAGAGCAGTGTTTAGAGACTGAGGTGCAGAAGAATCTTTGCAGAGAGTAGATGTTGGAGACTGGGGTGCAGAAGAATTGGTTAGAGAGCAGATGTTAGAGACTGTGGTGCAGAAGGACTTTTGCAGAGAGGTGAGGTTGAAGACTGAGGTGGAGAAGGACTGTTACAGAGAAAGCGGTTGGAAACTGGGGTACAGAAGTATTGTGGCAGAGAGCCGAGGTTTAAGACTGAGGTACAGAAAGATCGTTGCAGAGAACAGAGGTGGACACTTGGGTGCAGAAGAACTGTAACACAAAGCACAAGTTGAAGACTGGGGTTCAGAACGAATGTTGCAGACAGCAGCGGTTGGAGACTGGGGTGCATAAGGGCTGTTACAGAGAGCAGAGTATGTAGACTGGGGAGCGGAAAGACTGATACAGAAAGAAGAGGTTGGAGACTGGTGTGCAGAAGGACTCTTACAAAGAGCAGAGTTTGGAGAATGCGGTACAGAAGGACTGTTACAGAGAGCAGAGGCTGGCAACTGGGGTGCAGAAGGAGTGTTGCAAAGAACAGAGGTTGGAGACTGAGGTGCAGAAGGACTGTTACAGAGAGCAGAGTTTTTAGACAAGGTTGCAGAACGATCTTACAGAGAGCAGAGTTTGTAGACCGAGGTGCAGCAGGACTGTTAAAGAGAGCAGAGGTTGGAGACTGGGGTACAGAAGGCCTGTTATGGAGAGCAGAGTTTGGAGAAGGGCTCCAGAAGGACTGTTACTAATGGCAGACTTTGGAGACTTGGTTGCAGAAGGATTTTATAGAGAGCAGATGTTGGAGACTGAGGTGCAGAAAGACTGTTACAGAGAGTAGAGGTTGGAGACTGAGTTTCAGAAGGATCATTGCAGAGAACAGAGGTTGGAGACTGGGGTACAAAAGGATCGTTGCAGTCAGCAGAGTTTCGAGACTGAGATGCAGAAGGACTCTTACACAGAGCAGAGGTTGAAGACTGAGGTGAAGAAGGACAGTTACAGAGAGAAGATGTGGGAGACAAGGGTGCAGGACTGATACAAAGCAGAAGTTGGAGACTGAGGTACAGAAGGACTGTTACAGAGAGCAGAGGTTGGAGACTCGGGTGCAGAAGGATAATTGCAGAGAGCAGAGTTTTCAGACTGAGGTACAGAAGAACTGTTACAGAGACCAGAGGTTAGAGACTGGGGTGCAGAAAGACTGTTGTGGAGAGCAGACGTAGGAGACTGGGGTGCAGAAGGATTGTTGCAGAAAGAAGAGGTTGGAGACTGAGGTGCAGGAGGACTGTTACAGAAAGCACTGGTTTGAGACTGAGGTGCAGAAGGACCGTTGAAGATAGCAGAGGTTGGAGACTGGGGTGTAGAAGGATCTTACAGAGAGCAGAGGTTGGAGACTTAAGTCCAGAAGGACTGTTGTAGAGAGCAGACGTAGGAGACTGGGGTGAAGAAGGATTGTTGCAGAGAGCAGAGTTTGGTTACTGGGGTGCAGAAGGACTGATACAGAAAGTAGAGGTTGGAGACTCGGGTGCCGAAGGACCCTTACAGAGAGCTGAGATTGGAGACTGGGGTGCAAAAAGACTTTTACAAAGAGCAGAGATTGGAGACTGGGGAGCAAAAGGACTGTTGCAAGAACAGAGGTTAAAGACAGGGTTGAAGAAGGACCTTTGCAGAGAGCAGATTTTGGAGACTGAGGTGCAGAAAGATTGTTACAGAGAGCAGAGTTTGGAGACTACAGTGCAGAAGAACTGTTACTGAGAGTATATTTTGGACACTGGGGTAAAGAAGCATATTACAACGAATAGAGGTTGGAGAGTGGGGTGAAGAAGGACCTTTGCAGAGAGCAGAATTTGGAGACTGGGGAGCAGAAAAATTGTTATAGAGAACAAAGTTTGGATATTGAGGTGCAGAAGGACTGTTGCATAGAGCAGAAGTTGGAGATTTGGGTGCAGAAGGACTATTGCAGAGAGCAGATGTTAAAGACTGAGGTGCAGAAGGACTGCTACAGAGAGCATAGGATTGAGACAGGGGTGCAGAGGGAATGATACAGAAAGCAGAGTTTTGAGACTGGGGTACAGGAGGACTATTACAGAGAGCAGAGGTTGGAGTCTGCAGTACAGAAGGACTGTTACAGAGAGCAGAGGTTGGAGACTGGGGTGCAGAAGAACTGTTGCAGAGATTAGATGATGAAGACTGGGGTTCAGTAAGACTGTAGCAGAGAGCAGATGTTGGAGACTGTGGTGCAGAAGGACTAATACAGAAAGCAGTGTTTGGAGACTGGGGTGCAAAAGGACCGTTACAGGGAGCAGAGTTTGGAGACTGCGGTACAGAAGGACTGTTACAGAGAGCAGAGTTTGGAGACTAGGTTGCAGAAGGACTGTTGCAGAGAGCATACGTTGGGCACTGGAGTGCAGAAGGATCCTTCCAGAGAGCAGAGGTTGGCAACTGGGGTGTAGAAGGACTGTTGTAGAGAGCAGAGGTTGGAGACTGAGGTGCAGAAAGGCTGCTACAGAAAGCAGAGTTTGGAGAGTGGAATGCAGAAAGACTGTTGCAGTAAGCAGAGGTTGGAGCCTGGGTTGGAGAAGGAATGTCACAGAGAACAGAGTTTGTAAACTGGGGTGCGGAAAGACCTTTACAGAGAGCAGAGTTTGGAGACTGCAGTACAGAAGAACTGTTACACAGAGCAGATGTTTGAGATGGTGGTTCAGAAGAACTGTTGCGGAGCAGATGTTGGATACTGGGGTGCAGAAGGACTGTTGCAGAGAGCAGAGGTTGGAGACTGTAGTGCAGAAGGACTGATACAGAAAGCAGATATTGGAGACTGGGGTGCAGAAGGACCATTAAAGAGAGCAAAGGTTAGAGACTGCCGTACAGAAGAACTGTTGTAGTGAACAAGGTTGGAGACTGGGGTGCCTAGGGACCATTGCAGAGGGAAAACTTTGGTGACTGTGGTGCAGAAGAAATGTTACAGAGAGCAGAGTTTGGAAACTGGGGTGCAGGAGAATCTTACAGAGAGGATTGTTTGGAGACTGGGGTGCAGAAGGATTGTTACAGAGAGCAGAAATTGGAGACTGGGGTGCAGAAGGATCGTTGCAGAGAGTAGATTATGGAGACTGTGGTATTGAAGGAATGTTCTATAGAGCAGACGTTGGAGACTGGGGTGCAGCAGGACTGTTGCAGAGAGCATTTGTTGAAGACTGAGGTGCAGAAAAACTGTTACAGAGAGCAATGTTTGGAGACTGGGGTGCAGAAGGACTAATACTGAGAGCAAAGTTTGGTTACTGGGGACCAGAACGATCTTACAGAGGGGAAATTTTTGAAACTGGGGTGCAGAAGGATTGTTGCAGAGAGCAGACTTTGGAGACTGGAATGCAGAAGGATCATTGCAGAGAGTAGATTATGGAGACTGGTGTATAGAAGGACTGTTCTAGAGAGCAGAGTTTGGAGACTTGTGTGAAGAAGTACTGTTGCAGAGAGCAGTTGTTGTAGACTGAGGTGCAGAAGGCCTGTTAAAGAGAGCAGAGATTTGAGACAGGTATGCAGAAGGATCTCACAGAGAGCAGAGGTTGGAGACTGGGGTGCAATAGGACTGATGCAGAGAGCAGATTTTGTAGAATGTGGTGCAGAAAAATAGTTGCAAAGAGAAGAGGTTGGATACTGCGGTGCAGAAGGCCTGTTACAAAGAGAAGAGCTTGGATACTGGGGAGCAGATGACATGTAACACACAGCAGAGTTTGGAGACTGAGTGGCATAAAGATCTTACAGAGAGCAGAGGTTGGTGCCTGAGGTGCCGAAGGACTGTCAGAGAGAGCAGAGTTTGGAAACTGGGGTCCAGAATGATCCTTTCAGAGAGCAGAGTTTTCATAATGAGGTTTAGAAAAACTGTTGCAGAGAGCAGATGTAGGGGACTGGGGTGCAGAAGAACTGTTGCAGCGAGCAGAGGTTGGAACTTGGGTGTAGAAGGATCGTTGCAGAGAAAATAGGGTGCAGACTGGGGTGCCGAAGGAGTTTTACAGACTGCAGAATTTTGAGACTGGGGTGCAGAAGGACTGTTATAGAAAGCAGAGTTTGGAGACTGGTTTTTAGAAGGATCTTACAGAGAGCAGAGGTCGGCGACTGAGGTGAAAAAGGACTGTTACAGAGAGTAGATGTTGAAGACTAGGTGCAGAATGACTTTTGCAAAGAGAAGAGGTTGGAGACTGAGGTTCACAAGGACTGTTGCAGAGTGCAGAGGTTGGAGACTTGGGTGTAGGACTGTTGCAGAGATCAGACGTTGAAGTTTGGGGTTCCGAAAGACTGTTGCAGCTAGCCAACATTAGAGACTGAAATGCATAAGGACAGTTTCAGAGCACAGGTTGGAGATTGAGTGCAGAAGGACTGATAGAGAGAGCAGAGGTTGGAGAGTGGGGTGCAGTAGGACCATTACAGACAGAAGAGTTTGGAAACTGCAGTACAAAAGTACTGTTACAAAGAGCATAGGTTCGAGACTGGGATGGAGAAGGACTGTTGTAGAGAGCAGATGTTGGAGACTAGGGTGCAGAAGGACTTTTGCAGAGAGCAGAGGTTGGAGACTGGGTGCAGTAGGACAATTGCAGAGTGCAGAGGTTGCAGACTGTGGTGGAGAAGGACTGTTACAGAGCAGAGTTTGGAGACTGTTGTGCAGAAGGACTGATACAGAAAGCAGAGGTTGGAAACTCGGGTGCAGAAGGACCCTTAAAGGAAACAGAGGTTGGATACTGCGGAACAGATAGACTGTTACAGAGAGCAGTGTTTGGAGACTGGAGTACAGAAGAAGTGTTGTAGAGAACAGAGGTTGAAGACTGGGGTGCAGAAGGATCGTTGTAGAGACCAGAGGTTGGAGAGTGGGGTGCAGAAGAACTGTTACAGAAAGCAGAGTTCGGAGACTGGGGTGCAGAAGGTCTGTTACAGACAGCAGAGTTTGGAGACTGGGGTGCAGAAATATTTGTACAGAGGGCAGAGTTTGAATACTGGGTTGCAGAAAGACATTAAGGAGAGCAAATTTGGAGAGTGAGGTGCAGAAGCACTGTTACAGAGAGAAGAGGTTGGAGACTGAGGTGCAGAAGGACCGTTGCAGAGAGCAGAAATTGGAGACCGAGGTGCAGAAGGATTGTTACAGAGAGCAGAGGTTGGTTACTGGGGTGCAGAAGGACTGATACAGAAAGTAGAGGTTGGAGACTCGGGTGCCGAAGGACCCTTACAGAGAGCAGAGGTTGGAGACTGAGGTGCATAAGGACTGTTGCAGAGAGCAGAGTTTGCAGACTGAGTTGCAGAAGGACTGTTACAGCGGGCAGATTTTTGAGACTGTGGTGGAAAACGACTGATACAGAAAGCAGAGGTTGGATACTGGGGTGCCTAAGGACCCTTACAGAGAGAAAAGCTTGGAGACTGGGGTGCAGAAGAACTGCTTAAGAGAACAGAGGTTGGAGACTGGGGTGCAGAAGGATCGTTGCGGCGAGCAGAGTTTGAAGACTGGGTTGCAGAGGGACTGTTGCAGAGAGCAGAAGCTGTAGACTGGGGTGTAGAAGGACTGTTGCAGAGAGCAGATGTTGGAGACTTGGGTGCTGAAGGACTGATGCAGAGACCAGAGTTTGGAGACTGGGGTGCAGAAGGACTGTTACAGAGAGCAGACTTTGGATACTGGGGTGCAGAAGGATTGTTACAGAGAGCAGATTTTGGAGACTGGGGTGCAGAAGGATCGTTATAGATAGCAGAGATTGGAGACTGTGGTACAGAAGGATAGTTGAAGAGAGAAGAGTTTGGAGACTGGGGTCAAAAGACCTGTTATAGACAGCATATGTTGGAGATTGGGGTGCAGAAGGCCTGTTACAGAGAGCAGTGCTTGGAGACTGGGGTGCAGAAGGATAGTTACAGAGAGCAGAGTTTAAAGAGTGGGTTGCAAAAAGATCTTACAGAGACAAAAGTTTGGAGACTGAGGTACATAAGGACTGTTACACAGAGAAGAGGTTTGATAGTGAGATGCAGAAGGATCGATCCAGAGAGAAGAGTTTTCAGACTGAGGTGCAGAAGGACTGTTACTGAGAGCAGAGGTTAGAGACTAGAGTGGAGAACGACTGCTGAGGAAAGTAGAGGTTGGAGTCTGAGGTGCAGAAAGACTGTTACAGAGAGCAGAGGTTGGAGACTGGGGTGCAGAAGGACTGATACAGAAAGCAGAGGTTTGTAACTGTGGTGCAGAAGGACTGTTGCAGAGAGCAGAGGTTAGAGACTGGGGTGCAGAAGGACTATTGCAGAGAGCAGAGGTTGCAGACTGAGGTGCAGAAGGACTGTTACAGAGAGCAGAGTTTGTATAATGTGGTGCAAAAGGACTGATACAGGAAGCAGTGGTTGGAGACTGGGGTGCAAAAAGACCCTTACAGAGAACAGAGGTTCGAGACTGCGGTACAGAAGGACTGTTTCAGAGAGCAGAGATTGGAGACTGGGGTGCAGAATAACTGTTGTAGAGAACAGAGGTTAGAGGCTTGGTGCAGAAGGACCATTGCAGAAAGCAGAGGTTGGAGACTGGGTTTCAGAAGGATCTTACAGAGAGCAGAGTTTGGACACTGAAGTGCAGATGGGCTGTTGCAGAGAGCAGAGTTTGGAGATTAGGGCGCAGAAGGACTGTTGCAGAGAGCAGAAAATGTAGTCTGAGTTGCAAAAGGACTGTTACAGAAAGCAGAGTTTAGAGACCAGGGTGCAGAAGGACTGATACAGAAAGCAGAGTTTGGAGACTGGGGTCCAGAAGGACCATTACAGAGAGAAGAAGTTGGAGACTGTAGTACAGAAGGACTGTAAAAGAGAGCAGAGGTTGGAGACTGGGGTATCGAAGGACTGTTGCAGAGAGCAGACGTTGGAGACTGAGGTGCAGAAGGACTATTACAGAGAGCAGATGTTGGAGACCTGAGTGCAGAAGGACTGATAAAGAAAGCAGAGGTTAGAGAGTGGAGTGCAGAAGGACCGTAACAGAGAGAAGAGTTTGGAAACATCAGTACAGAAGAAGTGTTACATAGGACAGATGATGGAGACTGGAGTGGAGAAGGACTGTTGCAGAGAGCAGATGTTGGAGACTGGGGTTTAGTAGGACTGTTGCAGAGAGCAGAGGTTTAAGACTGGTGTGCAGAAGGACTATTGCAGAGAGCAGAGGTTGAAGAGTGAGGTGCAGAAGGACTGTTACAGAGAGCAGAGTTTGGAGACTGTGGTGCAGAAGAACTGATACAGAAAGCAGAGGTTAGAGACAGGGGTGCAGAAGGACCCTTAAAGAGAACAGAGGTTGAAGACTGCGGTACAGAAGAACTGTTGTAGAGAACAAGGTTGGAGACTGGGGTGCAGAAGGAATGTTACAGAGAGCAGAGTTTGGAAACTGGGGTATAGAAAAATCTTACAGAGAGAAAAGTTTGGAGACTGGGGTGCAGAAGGATTGTTACAGAGAGCAGACGTTGGAGACTGGGGTGCAGAAAGATCGTTGCAAAGAGTAGATTATGGAGACTGGGCTGTAATAGGACTATTCTAAAGTGCTGGGTTTGGAGACTGGGGTGCAGAATGACTGTTGCAGAGAGCAGTTGTTTAAGACTGAGGTGTAGAAAAACTGTCACAGGGAGCAGTTTTTGGAGACTGGTGTGAAAAAGTACTGATACTGAGTGTAGAGTTTGGAGACTGTGGAGCAGAAGGATCTTACAGAGAGGAAAGTTTGGAGACTGGGGTGCAGAAGGATTGTTGAAGAGAGCAGACGTTGGAGACTAGGGTGCATAAGGCCTGTTGCAGAGAGCAGTTGTTGAAGACTGAGGTGCAGAAAAACTGTTACAGAGAGCAGTGTTTTGAGACTGAGGAGCAGAAGGACTGTTGAAGAGAGCAGTGTTTGGAGACTGGGGTGCAGAAGGACTGGTACAGAGAACAGAGGTTGGAGACTGTGGTACAGAAGTACTGTTAAAGAGAGCAGAGGTTGGAGACAGATGTGCAGAATTATCTTACAGAGAGCAGAGGTTGGAGACTGGGGTGCAATAGGACTGTTGCAGAGAGCAGAGGTTGGAGAATGGGATGCAGAACGATAGTTGGCGAGAGAAGAGTTTGAAGACTGAGGTGCAGAAGACCTGTTACACAGAGAAGAGCTTGGAGACTGGGGAGCAGAAGGCCTGTAACATAGAGCAGCGTTTGGAGACTGAGTGGCATAAGGATCTTACAGAGAGCAGAGGTTGGTTACTGAGGTGCTGAAGGACTGTCAGAGAGAGCAGAGGTTGTAGACTTTGGTCCACAAGGATTGTTGCAGAGAGCTGAGTTTTCAGAATGATGTTTACAAAAACTGTTGCAGAGAGCAGATGTTGGAGACTGGGGTGCAGAAGAACTGTTGCAGAGAGCAGAGTTTGGAGACTTGGGTGTAAAAAAATCGTTGCAGAGAGCAGAGGGTGGAGACTGGGGTGCCGAAGGACTGTTACAGAGAGCAGATTTTGGAGACTTGGGTTTAGAAGGACTGTTACAGAGAGCAGAGGTTGAAGACTGAAGTGTAGAAAGACCTTTGCAAAGAGAAGAGGTTGGAGACCGAGATGCAGAAGGACTGTTGCAGAGTGTAGAGGTTAAAGGCTAGGGTGTACAAGGACTTTTGCAGAGACCAGAGTTTGGAGATTGGGGTGCCAAAGGACTGTTGCAGAGAGCAGACATTTGAGACATAGGTGCAGAAGGACTGTTACAGAGAGCAGAGGTTGGAGACTTGAGTGCAGAAGGACTGATAGAGAAAGCAGAGGTTGGAGAGTGGGGTGCAGAAGGACCATTACAGAGAGAAGAGTTTCGAAACTGCAGTACAGAAGGACTTTTACAGAGAGAAGAGGTTGGAGACTGGGTTGCAGAAGTCCTGTTACAGAGAGCAGAGTTTGGAGACTGGTGTGCAGAAGGACTGTTAAACAGTGCAGAGTTTATAGACTGAGTTGTAGAAGGATCTTACAGAGAGCAGAGTTGGGAGAATAAGGTGCAGAAGGACTGTTACAGAGAGCAGAATTAGGAGACTGGCGTGCAGAAGGGTAATTTAAGGGAGCAGAGATTTCAGACTGAGGTTCAGACAGACTGTTGCAGAGAGCAGACGTTCGAGACTGGAGTGCAGAAGGCCTGTTGCAGAGAGGAGAGTTTCGAGACTGGGGTGCAGAAGGACTGTTATAGAGAGCAGAGTTTGGAGACTGGGTTGCTGAAGGATCTTACAGAGAGCTGAGGTTGGAGACTGAGGTGCAGGTGGACTGTTACAGAGAGGAGTGGTTTGAGACTAGGGTGCAGAAGGATCGTGCAGAAAGAAGGTTTCAGACTGAAGTCAAGAAGGATGGTTACAAAGAGCAGACGCTGGAAACTGAGGTGTAGAAGGACTGTTACACATAGAAGAGTTTGGAGACTCAGGTGCAGAAAGACTGTTACAGGAAGCAGAGTATGGAAATTGGGGTGCAGAAGTATTGTTACAGAGAGCAGAGGTTGGAGACTGCGGTATAGAACTGTTACCGAGAGCAGAGGTTGGAGACTGGGGTGCAGAAGCATTCTTACATAGAGCACAGGTTGGAGACTGAGGTGCACACGGTTAGATACAGAGAACAGAGGTTAGAGACTGGGGTTCAGACAAACTGATGCAGAAAGCAGAGTTTGGAGACTGGGGTGTAGAAGGACTCTTACAAAGAACACAGGTTGGAGACTGCGGTACAGAAGGACTGTTACAGAGAGCAGATCCTGGAGTCTGAGGAGCAGAAGTACTGTTTCAGAGGACAGAGGTTGGAGACTGGGCTGGAGAAATAATGTTACAAAGAGCAGAGTCTGGAAACTAGAGTGCTGAAAGATATTACAGAGAGTAGAGGTTGGAGACTGTGGTGCAGAAGGACTGTTGCAGAGAGCAGACGTTGGAAACTGGGGTCCAGAAGGATCGAGCAGAGAGCAGAGTTTGAAGACTGGGGTGTAGAAGTACTGTTGCAGAGAGCTGATATTGGAGACTAGGGTTCAGAAGGACTGTTGCAGGGAGCAGAGATTGATGACTGGGGTGAAGAAGGACACTTACAGAGAGCAGAGTTTGGAGACTGGGGTTCAGAAGGATCTTACAGAGAGCAGAGTTTAGAGACTGGGATGCAACGGACTGTTGCAGAGAGCAGATGTTGGAGACTGGGGTGGAGAAAAATCGTTGAAGAGAGAAGATGTTGGAGACTGGAGTGCAGAAGTCTTGTTACAGAGAGCAGAGTTTAAAGATTGTTGTGCAGAATGACTGTTACAGAATGCAAAGTTTAAAGACTGGGTTGCAGAAGGACTGTTGCAGAGAGAAGACGTTGGAGAAAGCAGTCAAGAAGGATCGTTGCAAAGAGCAGAGTTTGGAGACTGGGGTTCAGAAAGACTGCTGCAGAGAGCAGATGTTGGAGACTCGGGTGCAGAAGGACTGTTCCAGAGAGCAGATTTTAGAGGCTGGGGTGCAGGAGGACAATTACATAGAGCAGAGGTTGGATACTGAGGTGCAGAAGGACTGTTACAGAGAGCAGAGGTTGAAGACTGGGGTTCAGATGGATCTTACACAGAGCAGAGTTTCTAGACTGGGGTGTAAAAAGACTGTTGAAGAGAGCAGATGTTGGAGACTGGGGTGGAGAAAAATCTTTGCAGAGAGAAGAGGTTGGAGACTGGGGAGCAGAAGGACTGTTACAGAGAGCAGAGTTTAAAGACTGTTGTGCCGAACGACTGTTACAGAATGCAAAGTTTAAAGACTGGGTTGCAGAAGGACTGTTGCAGAGAGAAGACGTTGGAGACAGCGGTCAAGAAGGATCGTTGCAAAGAGCAGAGTTTGGAGACTGGGGTTCAGAAAGACTGCTGCAGAGAGCAGATGTTGGAGACTGGGGTGCAGAAGAACTGTTCCAGAGAGCAGATTTTAGAGGCTGGGGTGCAGGAGGACTGTTACCGAGAGCAGAGGTTGGAGACTGGGGAGCAGAAGGACTGTTGCAGAGAGCAGATGTTGGTATCTTGGAAGCAGAAGGACTGTGGTGCAGAAAAAATTATACAGAAAGGAGAGGTTGAAGACTGGGGTGCAGAACAACCGTTACTCAGAGCAGAGGTTGGAGACTGAGGTACAGAAGGACTGTTACAGAGAGCAGAGGTTGGAGACTGGGGAGCAGATGGACTGTTACAGAGAGCAGAGGTTGGAGACTGGGGAGCAGAAGGACTGTTACAGAGAGCAGAGGTTGGAGTCTGGGGAGGATAAGAAATGTTACAGAGAGCAGACTTAGAAACTTGGGTTCAGAAGGATCTTACAGAGATCAGAGGTTGGAGGCTAGGGTTCAGAAGCACTGTTACAGAGAGTAGATTCTGGAGACGAAGGTGCAGTAGGACTGTTACAAAAAGCAGAGTTGGGAGACTGGGGTGCACAAGAATTGTTGTAGAGAGCAGAGTTTTCAGACTTAGGTTCAGTAGGACTGTTGCTGAGAGCAGATGTTGGAGACTGGGGTACAGAAGGACTTTTGCAGAGAGCAGAGGTTGGATACTGGGGTGCAAAAGGATCGTTGAAGACAGCAGAGGTTGGAGACTGGGGTGAAGAATGATTGTTACAGAGATCAGAGTTTGGAGACTGGGGTGAAGAAGAACCATTACAGAGAGAAAAGTTTGGAGACTGCGGGACAGAAGGACTGTTACAGAGAGCAGAGTTTGGAGACTGTGGAGAAGAAGGACTGTTTCAGAGAGCAGAGGTTGGAGACTGAGGAGCAGAAGGAATATTACAGAGAGCAGAGTTTGGAAACTGGGGTGCAGAAGGATCTTAAAGAAAGAAGAGGTTGGAGACTGAGGTGCCGAAAGACTGTTACATAAAGCAGAGTTTGAAGACTGGGGTGAAAAATGATCGTTGTAGAGAGCAGAGTTGTCAGACAGAGGTGCAGAAAGACTGTTGCAGGGAGCAGATGTTTGAGACTGGGGTGCAGAAGGACTTTTGCAGAGAGAAGAGGTTGGAAACTGGGGTGCAAAAGGACTGCTGTAGAGAGCAGAGTTTTTAGACTAGGGTGCAGAGGGATTGTTACAGAGAGCAGAGATTGGAGACTGTGGTGCAGAAGGACCATTGCAGAGATCAGAGTTTGGTAACTGAGGTGAAGAAGGATTGTTAAAGAGAACAGAAGTTGGAGACTGGGGTGCAGAAGGACTGTTGCAGAAAGCAGAGTGTGGAGACTGGGTTTTATAAGGACTCTTGCAAAGAGCATAGGTTGGAGACTGGGGTACAGAAGGACTGTTACATAGAGAAGTGTTTGGAGACAGGGTTTCAGAAAGATCTTACAGAGAGCAGAGTTTTGAGACTGAGGTGCAACAGGAGTGTCACAGAGAGCAGAGTTTAGAGATTGAGGTGCAGAAGGATCATTGCAGAGAACAGCGTTTTCAGACTGAGGTGCAGAAGGACTGTTGCAGAGAGCAGAGGTTTGAGACAGGGGTGCAGAAAAACTGTTGCATAGAGCAGATATTGGATACTGGGGTGCACAGGGATCGTTGCAGATAGCAGAGGTTGGAGACTGGGGTGCAGAAGGACTGTTGCAGAGAGCAGACGTTGGAAACTGGTGTACAGAAAGATCGTTGCAAACAGCAGAGGTTTGAGACTGGGGTGCCGAAGGACTGTTACAGAGATTAGAGTTTCGAAACTGAGGTACAGAAGGATCGTGGCAGAGATCAGAGGTTGGAGACTGAGGTGAAGAATGATCGTTACACAGAGCAGAGTTTGGAGACTGGGGTGCAGTAGAAATCCTATAGAGAGCTGAGTTTTGAAACAAGGTTGCACAAGGATCTTTCAGAGAGCAGAGTTGTAGACCTTTGTGCAGCAGGACTGTTACAGAGAGCAGAGGTTGGATACTGGGGTGCAGAAGGATTGTTGTAGAGAACAGAGTTTTAAGACTGAGGTGCAGAAGGACTTTTGCAGAGAGCACATGTTGGAGACTGGGGTGCAGAAGGACTGTTACAAAGAGCAGAGTTTGGGGACTGGGGTGCAGAAGGATCGTTTTAGAGAGCAAAATTTTGAGACTGGGGTGCAGAAGGATTGTTATAGAGAACAGAGTTTGGAACTGGGGAGCAGAAGGCCTATTACGGAGAGAAGAGTTTGGAGAAGGGATTCAAAAGTACATTTACAGAGAGTAGTTTTTGGAGACTGAAGATCAATAGAACCATTGTGGAGAGCACAGTTTAAAGATGGGGTGCAGAAAGACTGTTGCAGAGAGCAGAGTTTGGAGACTGGGTTACAGAGGCAGATGTTGGAGATTTGGTGCAGAAGGACTGTTGCAGAGAGCAGTTGTTGGAGACTGGGGTGCAGAAGAACTGTTACAGAGAGCAGGGTTTGTAGACTGAGATTCAGAAATACTATTACAGAGACCAGAGGTTGGAAATTGTGGTGCAGGTGGACTGATACAGTAAGCAGAGATTGGAGACTGGGGTGCAGAAGGACTGTTACAGAGAGCAGATTCTGGAGCCTGGGGTGCAGAAGACCTGTAAGAGAGAAGAGTTTGGAGACTTCTGTGCAGAAGGATTGTTACAGATAGCACTGTTTGGAGACTGGGGTGCAGAAGGATCATTGCAGAGATCAGAGGTTTCCGTCTGAGGCTAAGAAGGACTGATACAGAGAGCAGAGGTTGGAGTCTGAGTTGCAGAAGGACTGTCAGAGAACAGAGTTTGGAGACTGGTGTGCAGAAGGACCGTTTCAGAGAGCAGATGTTGGAGACTGGGGTGCAGAAGGACTGTTACAGAGAACAGAAGTTGGAGACTGTGGTGCTGAAGCATCATTACAGTGAGCAGAGGTTTGAGACTGAGATGCAGAAGGACTGTTACAGAGAGGATAGGTTGGAGACTGGGGGGCAAAAAATTCTTTCAGAAAGCAGAGTTTGGAGATTTGTGTCCAGAATAACTGTTACAGATAGCAATGTTTCGAGACTGGGTTTCAGAAGGATCTTACACAGAGCATTTTGGAGACTGAGGTTCAGAAGGCCTGTTACAGAGAGCAGATGTTAGAAATTGGGGTGCAAAAGGAGTGCTGCAGAGAGCAAAGGACTGTGGTGAAAAAGGATTTTTGACAAGATCGGAGGTTGAAGACTGAGGTGCAGAAGGATCGCTACAGAGAGCAGAGATTGGAGACTGGGGTGCAGAAGGTTCGTTGCATACAGCAGATTTTCCCACTGAAGTGCAGAATGACTGTTGCAGAGAGCAGATATTGGAGACTGGAGTGAAGAAAGACTGTTGCAGAGAGCAGACATTGGAGTCTGGGGTTAAGAATGATCGTTTCAGAGAGAAGAGGTTGGAGACTGGTGTGCAGAAGGATTATTACAGAGAGTAGAGTTTGGAGACTGGGTTTTAGAAGGATGCTACAGAGAGCAGAGGTTGGAGACTGTAGTGCAGAAGGACTGTTACAAAGATTAGAGGTTGGAGACTGAGGTGCAGAAGGATACATACAGAGAACAGAGGTTGGAGACTGCGGTTCAGACAGACTGATACAGAAAGCAGAGGTTGGAGACTGGGGTGTAGAAGGACCGTTACAAAGAGCACAGGTTGGAGACTTCGGTACAGAAGGAGCAGATGTCGGAGACTGGGGGGCAGAAGGACTGTTGCAGAGGACAGAGTTTGGAGACTGGGGTGGAGAAGAAATGTTACAGAGTGCAGAGTATGGAATCTGGAGTGCATAAGAATCTTACAAAAAGCAGAGGTTGGAGACTGTGGTGCAGAAGGACTGTTGAAGAGAGCAGACGTTGGAGACTGGGGTCCAGAAGGAGCGTTGCAAATAGCAGAGTTTGGAGACAGCGGTGCAGAAGGACGGTTATAGAAAGCAGAGGTTGGAGACTGGGGTGCAGAAGAACTGTTGCAGAGAGCAGAGTTTTGAGACTGGTGTGGAGAGAATCGTTGCAGAAGTAAAAATTTGGAGACTTGGGTGCAGAAGGTCTGTTACAGAGAGCAGTGTTTGGAGACTGGGTTGATGAAGGATCTTACAGAGAGCAGAGATTGGAGACTGAGGTGCAGGGGGACTGTTACCGAGAGCAGTGGTTGGAGACTGGGGTGCAGAAGGATCGTGCAGATAGCCGAATTTTCAGACTGAGGTGCAGAAGGACTGTCACAGAGAGTATAGGTTGGAGACTGAGGTGTTGAAGAACTGTTACAGAGAGCAGAGTTTGGAGACTCAGGTGCAGAAGGACTTTTACAGGAAGCAGATTTTGGAAATTGGTGTGCAGAAGGACCGTTAAGAAGTGCAGAGTTTGGAGACTGCTGTATAGGACTGTTACCGAGAGCAGAGGTTGGAGACTGGTGTGCAGAAGGACTCTTACATAGAGCACAGGTTGAGACTGTGGTGCAAATGGATAGATACAGAGAACAGAGGTCGGAGACTGGGGTTCAGACAGACTGATACACAAAGCAGAGTTTGGGGACTGGGTTGTAGAAGGAACCGTTCCAAAGAGCAGAAGTTAGAGACTCTGGTACAGCAGGACTGTTACAAAGAGCAGATCTCAGAGACTGCAGAGCAGAATGACTGTTGCAGAGGACATAGGTTAAAGACTGGCATGGATAAAGAATGTTACAGTGAGCAGAGTTTTAAGACTGAGGTGCATAAGGACTGTTGCAGAGAGCAGATGTTGGAGACTGTGGTGCAGAAAGATCGTTGCAGAGAGCAGAGTTTGGAGACTGGGGTGCAGAAAGACTGTTGCAGATAGCAGAGTTTGGAGACTGGGGTGAAGAAGGACTGTTGCAGAGAGCAGATGTTTTAGACTGGGGTGCAGAAGAACTGTTACAGAATGCAGAGGTTGGAGACTGAGGTGCACAAAGACTGTTACAGAGAGCAGATTTTGGAGACTGTGTTGCTAAAGGACTGTTACAGAGAGCAGAGGTTGGAGATTGGGGTTCAGATGGATCTTACAGAGAGCAGAGATTGGAGACTGGGGTGCAAACGGACTGTTGCAGAGAGTAGATGTAGGAGACTTGGGTGGAGAAGAATCGGTACAGAGAGAAGAGGTTGGAGACTGGGGTGCAGAAAGCCAATCACAGAGAGCAGAGTTTGGAGACTGGGTTCCAGAAGTCCTGTTACACAGAGCAGAGGTTGGAGACTGTTGTGCAGAAGAACTTTACAGAGTTCAGAGTTTAAAGACTGGGTTGCAGAAGGATCAAACAGAGAGCACAGTTGGGAGACTGAGGTGCAGAAGGACTGTTACAGAGAGCAGAGGTTGAAAACTTGGGCGCAGAAGGGTCGTTATAGAGAGAAGAGTTTTCAGACTGAGGTGCAGAATGACTGTTGCAGAGAGTAGATGTTGAAGACTGGGGTGCAGAAGATCTGTTGCAGAGAGCAGATGTTTGTAACTAGGGTGCAGAAAAACTGTTGTAGATAGCAGAGGTTGGAGACTGGGGTGCAGAAGGACTTTTGCAGAGAGCAGAGTTTGGAGAATGAGGTGCGAAAGTCCTGCTACAGAGAGTAGAGGTTAAAGACTCTGGTGCAGAAGGACTGTTACAGAGAGCAGAGGTTGTATATAGGAGTACATAAGAATCTTACAGAGAGCAGAAGCTGGAGACTGAGGTGCAGAAGGACTGTTGCAGAGAGCAGAGGTTGGAGACTGGGGTGCAGAAAGACTGTTGCTGAGAGTATTGCTTGAAGACTGGGGTGCAGAAGGATCGTGCAGCAAGCAGAGGTTTCAAACTGAGTTGCAGAAAGACTGTTACAGAGAGCAGAGGTTGGAGAATGAGGTGCAGAAGTTCTGTTACACTAAGTAGAGATTGGAAATTGGGGTGCAAAAGGATCGTTACAGAGACCAGGATTTGGAGACTGCAGTATAGAAAAACTGTTACACATAGCAGAGTTTGGAGACTGGGGTGCAGAAGGAATGTTACAGAGAGAACAGGTTGGAGACTGAGTTTCAGAAGGATAGATACAGAGAACAGAGGTTTGAGACTTGCCTTCAGAAGGACTGATACAGAAAGCAGAGTTTGGAGACTGGAGTACAGAAAGACTTTTGCAGAGGACAGTGGTTGGAGACTGGAGTGCCAAAAGAAACTTGCAGAAAGCAGAGGTTAAAGACTGGGTTGGAAAAGGAATGTTACAGAGAGCAGAGTTTGGAAACTGGAGTGCAGAAGAATCTTACAGAGAGCAGAGATTGGAGAGTGTGTTGCAGAAGGACTGTTGCAGAGAGCAGAGGTTGGAGACTGGGGTGCAGAAGGACAGTTGCAGACAGCAGAGGTTGTAGACTGGGGTGCAGAAGGACTGTTGCAGAGAGAAGAGGTTGGAGACTGGAGTGCAGAAAGACTGTTGCAGAGAGCAGCGGTTTGAGACTCAGGTGCAGAAGTCCTGTTACATAGAGCAGAGGTTGGAGACAGGGGTGCAGAAAAACTGTTGCATAGAGCAGATATTGGATACTGGGGTGCACAGGGATCGTTGCAGAGAGCAGAGGTTGGAGACAGGGTTGCAGAAAGACTGTTGCATAGAGCAGAGGTTGGAGACTGAGGTGCAGAAGGACTGATACAGAAATCAGAGATTGGAGTCTGCAGTGCAGAAGGACTGTTGCAGAGAGCAGAGATTGGAGACTGAGGTGCAGAATGTCTTTTACATAGAGAAGTGGTTGGAGACTGGGGTGCAGAAGGATCGTTGCAAAGAGCAGAGCTTGGAGACACAGGTGCAGAAGGATCTTACAGAGAGCAGAAGTTGGAGACTGAGGTGCAGAAGTACTGTTGCAGAGATCAGAGGTTGGAGACTGGGGTGCAGTAGGATCATTGCAGAGAGCAGTGGTTGTAGACTGGGGTGCAGAAATATCATTGCAGAGAGCAGAGTTTGGAGACAGCCATGCAGAAGGCCTGTTACAGAGAGGAGAGGTTGGAGAGTGGGGTGCAGAAGTACTGTTTTAGAGAGCAGTGTTAGGAGACTGGGTTGCTGAAGGATCTTACAAAGAGCAGAGTTTGGTTACTGAGGTGTAGGTGGACTCTTACAGAGAGCAGTGGTTGGAGACTGGGTGTAGAAGAATCATGCAGAGAGCAGAGGTTTCAGACTGAGGTACGGAAAGTCTGCTATAGAGAGTAGATATTTGAGACTGAGGTGCAGAAGGACTGTTACAGAGATCAGAGTTTGGAGACTGAGGTGCAGAAGGACTGTTACAGAGAGCTGAGATTTGAGACTTTTGTGCAGCAGGACTGTTACAGAGTGCAGAGTTTAAAGAGTGGATTGCCGAAGGATCTGAAAAGAGCAGAGTTGGGAGACAGAGGTGCAGAAGGACTGTTAAAGAGAGCAGATGTAGGAAACTGGGGTGCAGTAAGGTCGTTGCAGAGAGCATATTTTTCAGACTGCGGTTCAGAAGAACTGTTGCAGAAAGCAGATGTTGGAGACTGGGGTGCAGAACGATTGTTATAGAGAGGAGAGTTTGGAGACTGGAGTGCATAAGGATCCTACAGAGAGCAGAGGTTGGAGACCAGGATGCAGAACGACTTTTGCCGAGAGCAGAGGTTTGAGACTATTGTGGAGAAGAATCATTGCAGAGAGAAGAGGTTGTAGACTGGGTTTCAGAAGGCCTGTAACAGAGAGCAGAGTTTTGAGACTGGGTTGCAGAATTCCTCTTACAGAGAGCCGAGGTTGGGAACTGTTATTCAGAAGGACTGTTACAGAGAGCAGAGTTTGGAGACTGGGATGCAGAAGGGTCTTACAGAGAGCAAAGGTAGGAGACTGAGGTGCAGAATGATCATTGCAGAGACCAGAGTTTCAGATTTAGTTTCAGAAGGACTGTTGCAGAGAGCAAATGTTGGAGACTAAGGTTCAGAAGTACTGTTTTATAGAGCAGAGGTTGGAGACTGGTGTGAAGAAGGATCAGTGCAGAGAGAAGAGTTTGGAGACTGTTGTGCAGAAGGACTGTTACAGAGAGCAGAGTTTGTAGAATAGGTTGGAGAAGGTTCCTACAGAGAGAAGAGGTTGGAGAATGAGGTGCAGAAAAACTGTTACAGAGAGTAGAGGTTTGAGACTGAGGTGCAGAAGGAACGTTGCAGAGTACAGAGTTTTGAGACTGAGGTAAAGAAAGATTGCTACAGAGAGCAGAGGTTTGAGACTGGGTTGCAGAAGGAGTGTTGCAGAGAGCAGAGGTTGGAGACTGGGGTGGAAAAGGACTGTTGCAGAGAGTAGAATTTGGAGACTGTGGTGCAGAAGGACTGTTACAAAGAGCAGAGGTTGGAGACAGGGATGCAGAAGGATCTTACAGAGAGTAGAATTTGGAGACTGAGGTACAGAAGGACTCTTGCAGAGATCAGAAGTTGGAGACTGGGGTGCAGTAGGATCATTGCATAGAGCAGAGGTTCGAGACTGGCATGCAGAAGGCCCACTATAGAGAGCAGAGTTTTGAGACTGACGTGCAGAATGCCTGTTACAGAGAGGAAAGGTTGCAGACTGGGGTGCAGAAAGACTTTTACAGAGAGCACAGTTTGGAGATTGGTTTGCTGAAGGAACGTACAGAGAGCAGAGGTTGGAGATTGAGGTGCACGTGGACTGTTACAGAGAGCAGTGGATGGAGACTGGGGTGCAGAAGAATCTGGAGAGCAGAGGTTTCAGACTGAGGTGCAGAAGTACTGTTAGAGAGAGCAGAGGTTGGAGACTGAGGTGTAGAAAGACTGTTACAGAGAGCAGAGTTTAGACACTTAGGAGCAAAAGGACTGTTACAGAAAGCAGAGGTTGGAAATTGGGGTGCAGAAGGACCATTACAGAGAGCAGAGGTTGAAGACTGCTGTATAAAAGGACTGTTACAGTTAGCAGAGTTTGGAGACTGAGGTGTAGAAGGATAGATACAGAGAGCAGAGGTTTAAGACTGGGGTTCAGAAGGACTGATTTAAAAAGCAGAGGTGTGAGACTTCGTTGTAGAAGGACTGTTACAGAAAACAGAGTTTGGAGACTACGGTATATAAGGAGTGTTACAGAGAGCAGATGTTGGAGACTGGGGAACAGAAGGAGTGTTACAGAGGACAGATGTTGAAGACTGGGGTGCCACAGGACCCTTGCAGAAAGCAGAGGTTGGAGACTGTAGTGGAGAAGGAACGTTAGAGAGAGCAGATTTTGGATACTGGATACCAGAAAAATCTTACAGAGAGAAGATTTTGGAGACTGTGGTGCAGAATTACTGTTGTAGAAAACAGACGATGGAGACTGGGGTCCAGAACGATCTTTGCAGAGAGAAGACTTTGGATACTGGGGTGCAGAAGGACTGTTGCAGAGAGCAGATGTTGGAGACTGGGGTACAGAAGGACTGTTGCAGAGAGAAGAGGTTGGTAACTGGAGTGCAGAAGGACTGTTTTAGAAAGCAGAGGTTGGAGATTGAGGTGCAGAAGGACTGTTACAGAGAGCAGCGGTTGGAGACTAGGGAGCAGAAGGACTTTTGCCGAAAGCAGAGTTTGGAGACGGAGGTGAAGAAGGACTCGTAGAGAGAGCAGATGTTGGAGAATGGGGTGCAAAAGAACTGAGGCAGAAAGCAGAGATTTGATTATGGGGTGCAGAAAGACCGTAACAGAGAGCAGAGGTTAGAGACTGCAGTAGAAAAGGACTGTTTCAGAGAGCAGAGTTTAGAGATTGGGGTGCAGAAGGACTGTTGCAGAGAGTAGATGTTGGAAACTGAGGTTCAGAAGTCCTTTACATAGAGCAGAATTTGGAGACTGGAGTGCAGAAGGATCGTTGCAAGGAGCAGAGCTTGGAGAAAGGGGTGCAAAGGATCTTACAGAGAGAAGACGTTGGAGACTGAGGTGCAGAAGGAGTGTTGCAGAGATCAGAGGTTGGAGACTGGCGTGCAGTAGGATCATTGCAGAGAGTAGAGGTTGGAGACTGGTGTGCAGAAGGATCATTGCAGAGAGCAGAGGTTGGAGACTGGGGTGCAGAAGGCCTGCTACAGAGAGCAGAGTTTGGAGACTGGCGTGCAGAATGCCTGTTACAGAGAGGAGAGGTTGGAGACTGGGGTGCAGAAGGACTGTTATAGAGAGCAGAGTTTAGAGCCTGGGTTGCTGAAAGATCTTACAGAGAGCAGAGGTTGGAGACTGAGGTGCACGTGGACTGTTACAGAGATTAGTGGTTTGAGACTGGGTTGCTGAAGGATCTTACAGAGAGCAGAAGTTGGAGACTGAGGTGTAGAAAAACTGTTACAGAGAGCAGAGTTTGTAGACTGAGGTGCAGAAGGACTGTTACTGTAAGCAGAGGTTGAAAATTGGGGTGCAGAAGGACCGTTACAGAGACCAGGATTTGGAGACTGTGGTATAGAAAAACTGTTACAGAGAGAAGAGGTTCGAGACTGGGGTGCAGAAGAAATGTTACAGAGAGAACAGGTTGGAAACTGAGGTGTAGAAGTATATATACAGAGAACAGAGGTTTGAGACTGGGCTTCAGAAGGACTGATACAGAAAGCAGAGTTTGGAGACTGGGTTGCAGAAGAATCCTTACGGAGAGCAGAGCGTGAAGACTGCGTTTCAGAAGGACTGTTTCAGAGAGCATATATTGGAGCCTGGGGAGCAGAAGGACTGTTGCAGAGGACAGAGTTTGGAGACTGGGGTGCCTCAGGACACTTGCAAAAAGCAGAGTTTAAAGACTGACTTTTAGAAGGAATGTTACAGAGTGTAGAGTTTGGAAACTGAAGTGCAGAAGAATCATAGAGAGAGCAGAGTTTAGAGACTGTGTTGCAGAACGACTGTTGCAGAGAGCAGAGGTTTGAGACTGGGGTGCAGAAAGACGGTTACAAAAAGCACAGGTTTGAGACTGGGGTGCAGAAGGATAGATACAGAGCGCAGAGGTTGAAGACTGGGGTTCAGAATGACTGATATAAAAAGTAGAGGTTAAAGACTGGGTTGCAGAAGGACCGTTACAGAGAGCAGAGATTGAAGACTTCGGTACAGAAGGACTGTTTCAGAGAGCAGATGTTGGAGACTGGGGAGCAGAAGGATTGTTACAGAGGACAGAGGTTGAGGACTGGGGTGCCACAGGACCTTTGAAGAAAGCAGAGGTTACAGACTGGGGTGGAGAAGAAATGTTAGAGACAGCAGATTTTGGACACTGGCGTGCAGAAAGATCTTACAGAGAGCATAGTTTGGAAACTGTGGTGCAGAAGGACTGTTGCAGAGAGCACACGTTGGAGCCTGGGTTCCAGAAGGATCGATGCACAGAGCAGAATTTGGAGACTGAAGTTAGAAGGACTGTTGCTGAGAGCAGAATTTAAAGAATGGGGTGCAATGGACAGTTGCAGAGAGCAGAGGTTGGAGAATGGGGTGCAGAAGGACTGTTGCAGAGAGCAGAGTTTGAAGACTGAAGTGCAGAAGGACTGTTACGGAGAGCAGAGGTTGGAGACTGGGGTGCAGAAGGACGGTTACAGAGAGCAGAGGTTAGAGACTGGGGTGCAGAAGGAAGGTTACAGAGAGCTGAGTTTGGAGACTGGGGTGCAGAAGGACTGCTGCAGAGAGCAGAGGTTTGAGACTGGTGTGGAGAAGAATTGTTGCAGATAGAAGAATTTAGAGACTTGGGTGAGATGGTATGTTACAGAGAGCACTACTTGGAGACTGGGTTGATGAAGGATCTTACAGAGAGCAGAATTTGGAGAATGTGGTGCAGGGGATTGTTACCGAGAGCAGTGGTTGAAGATTGGGGTGCAGAAGGATCGTGCAGAGAGCAGAATTTTAAGACTGAGATGCAGAAAAACTGTTGCAGAAATCAGAGGCTGGAGACTGCAGTACAGAAGGACTCTTACACAGAGCAGAGGTTGGAGACTGTTGTGCAGAAGGACTCTTACACAGAGCAGAGGTTGGAGACTGTTGTGCAGAAGGACGGTTACAGAGTGCAGAGTTTAAAGAATGGGTTGCAGAAGGATCTTACAGATATCAGAATTGGGAGAATGAGGTGCAGAAGGATGTTACAGACAGCAGAGGTAGGAGACGAGGTGCAGAAGGTTCGTTGCAGACAGCAGAGTTTTTAGACTGAGGTGCAGAAGGACTGTTGCAGAGAGCAGATTTTGAAGACTGGGGTGCAGAAGGACTGTTGCAGAGAGCAGAGGTTGGACACTGGTGTGAAGAAAGACTGTTACAGAGAGCAGAGTTTGGAGACTGGGTTTTAGAAGGATCCTACAGAGAGCAGAGTTTGGAGACTTAAGTGCAGAAGGACTGTTACAGAGAGTAGCGGTTGGACTCTGAGGAGCAGTAGGACCCTTCAGGGAAGAGTGTTTTGAGACTGAGGTGCAGAAGGATTGTAACAGAGAGAAGAGTTTGGAGAATGAGTGCAGAAGGTCTGTTGCATAGAGCAGAGGTGGGAGACTGGGGTGCATAAGGACTGTTGCAGACAGCAGAGGTTGGAGACTGGGGTGCAGAAGGACTGTTGCCGAGAGCAGAGGTTGGAGACAGAGGTGCAGAAGGACTCTTAAAGACAGCAGATGTTGGAGACTGGGGTGCAGAAGGAGTGATGCAGAAAGCAGAGATTGGATTCTGGGGTGCAGAAAGCAGAGATTGGATTGGAGACTGGTGTGGAGAAGGACTCTTACATAGAGCACAGGTTGGAGACTGAGGTGCAGCAGGATAGATACAGAGAACAGAGTTTGGAGACGGGGTTAAATTTGACTGATACAGAAAAAAGAGGTTTGAGACTGGGGTGTAGAAGGACTGTTACAGAGAGCAGATCTCGGAGACTGTTGTGCAGAAAGACTGTTGCAGAATGCAGAGTTTGAATACTGTGTTGCAGAAGGATTATAAAGAGAGCAGAGTTGGGAGACTGAGGTGAAGAAGGACTGTTACAGAGAGCAGAAATTGGAGACTGGGGTGCAGAAGGGTCATTGCAGAGAGAAGAATTTTCAGATTGAGGTGCAGAAGAACTGTTGCAGAGAGCAGATGTTGGAGACTGGGGTACAGAAGGTCTGTTGCAGAGAGCAGATGTTGGTAACTAGGGTGCAGAAGGACTGTTGTAAAGAGCAGAAGTTTGAGACTGGGGTGCAGAAGGACTGTTGCAGAGGGCAGAGGTTGGAGACTGAGGTACCGAAGTCCTTTTACAGAGAGCAGAGGTTGGAGACTCAGGTACAGATGGACTTTAAAGAGAGCAGAATTTGGGTACGGGGGTGTAGAAGGATCTTACAGAGAGCAGAATTTGGAGACTGAGTTGCAGAGGACTGTTGCAGAGATCAGAGTTTGGAGACTGGGTGCAGTAGGATCATTGTAGAGAGCAGAGGTTTGAAACTGGGGTGCAGAAGAATCGTGCACAGAGCAACGTGTCATATTGAGGTGCTGAAGTACTGTTACAGAGAGCATAGTTTGGAGACTGAGGTGCAGAAGGACTGTTACAGAAAGCAGAGGTTGGAAACTGGGGTGCAAAAAGGACCGTAAAAAAGACCAGAGTTGGAGACTGTGGTATAGAAAAACTGTAACAGATAGCCTGAGGTTGGAGACTGAGGTGCAGAAGGATAGATACACAGAGCAGAAGTTTGAGACTGGAGTTCAGAAGGACTGATACAGAAAGCAGAGTTTGGAGACTGGGGTGCAGAAGGACCATTACAGAGAGCAGAGGTTGGAGACTGCAGTACAGAAAGACTGTTACAGAGAGAAGATGTTGGAGACTGGGGAGCAGAAGGACTGTTGCAGAGGACAGAGTTTGGAGACTGGGGTGTTGCAGGACATTTGCAGAAATCAGAGTTTAAAAAATGGGGTGGAGAAAGAATGTTACAGAGAGCAGAGTTTGGATACTGTAGTGCAGAAGGATCTTACAATAAGCAGAGGTTGGATACTTTGGTGCAGAAGGACTGTTGACGAGAGCAGAGGTTGGACATTTGGGTGAAGAAGGACTTTTGCAGAGAGTAGAGATTGGAGACTGGGGTGCAGAAGGACTGCTGCAGAGAGCAGAGTTTGGAGACTGGAGTGCAGAAGGACTGTTACAGAGAGCAGAGTTTGGTGACTTGGCGTGCAGAAGTCTTGTTACATAGAGCAGAGGTTGGAGACTGAGGGGCAGAAGGATTGTTACAGAGAGCAGAGTTTGCAGACTGGGGTGCAGAAGGACTGTTGCAGAGAGAAAAGTTTGGAGACTGGGGTGCAGAAGGACTGTTGCAGAGCGCAGAGTTTGGAGACTGTGTGCACGAGGACTGTTGCAGAGAGCAGAGGTTGGATACTGAGGTGCAGAAAGACTCTTGGAGAGACCAGAATTTAGAGACTAGGGTGCAGAAGGACTGAAACAGAAAGCAGAGTTTGGAGTCTGTGCTGCAGAAAGACGTTTCCAGAGAGCAGAGTTTGAAGACTGCAGTATAGAAGGACTGTTGCATAGAGAAGAGGTTGGAGACTGAGGTGCAGAAGGATAGATACAGAAAACAGAGGTTTGAGACTGGGGTTCAGAAACACTGATACAGAAAGCATAGTTTGGAGACTGGGTTGTAGAAGGACTGTTACAGGAAGCAGAGTTTTAAAATTGGGGTGCAGAAGGACTTTTACAGAGAGCAGATGTTCGAGACTGTGGTATAAGACTGTTATCCATAGCAGATATTGGAGAATGGGGTGCAGAAGGACTCTTACATAGAGCACAGGTTAGAGACTGAGGTGCAGAAGGATAAATACAGAGAACAGACGTTGGAGATCAGACAGACTTATACAGAAAGCAGAGGTTGGAGACTGGGGTGTAGAAGGACCGTTATGAAGAACAGAGTTTGGAGACTGCGGTACAGAAGGACTGTTACAGAGAGCAGATGTTCGAGAATGGGGAGCAGAAGGACTGTTGCAGAGGACAGAGGTTGGAGACTGGGTTGGAGAAGGAATGTTACAGACAGCAGAGTTTGGAAACTGGAATGCAGATAGATCTTACAGAGTGCAGAGGTTGGAGACTGTGGTGCAGAAGAACTGTTGCAGAGAGAAGACATTGGAGACTGAGGTCCAGAAAAATCGTTGCAGAGAGCAGAGTTTGGAGACTTTGGTGAAGAAGGACTGTTACAGAGAGAAGAGTATGGAGACTGGTGTGCGGCAGGACTGTTGTAGAGAGCAGATATTGGAGACTGGGGTTGAGAAGAATCGTTGCAGAGAGAAGAGGTTGGAGACTGTTGTGCAGAATGACTTTTAAAGAGTGCAGAGTTTAAAGACTTGGTTGCAAAAGAACTTTACAGAGAGCAGAATTTGGAGACTGAGGTGCAGAAAGACTGTTGCAGAGATCAGAGGTTGGAGAGTGGGGTGCAGTTGGATCATTGCAGAGAGCTGATGTTGGAGACTGAGGTGCAGAAGGATCGTTGCAGAGAGCAGATTTTGGAGACTGGGGTGCAGAAGGCCTGCTACAGAGAAAAGAGTATGGAGACTGGCTTGCAGAAGGCCTGTTACAGAGAGGAGAGCTTGGAGACTGAGGTGCAGGTGGACTGTTACAGAGAGCAGTGTTTGAAGACTGGGGTGCAGAACGATCGTGCAGAGAGCAGAGTTGTCAGACTGAGGTGCAGAAAGACTGTTACAGAGAGCAGAGGTTGGAGACTGAGGTGTAGAAGGACTGTTATAGAGAACAGTGTTTGGAGACTGAGGTGCAGAAGATCTGTTACAGAAAGCAGAGGTTGGAAATTGGAGTGCAGAAGGACCATTACAGAGACCAGAGTTTGGAGACTGTGGTATAGAAAAACTGTTA
>NW_027523838.1:0-39964 GCF_052094955.1 Ictidomys tridecemlineatus | reverse complement strand
GAAGATCCTTCTGCACCCAGTTTCCCAACTCTGCTCTCTGAAACAGTCCTTTTGTACCCCAGTCTCCAATATCTGCACTCTGTAACAATGCTTCTCTCATCAGTCTCCAACCTCTGCTCTCTGCAACGGTCTTTCTACACCTCAGTCTCCAACGTCTGTTGTCTGCAATAGTCCTTCTGCACCCCAGTGTGCAACCTCTGCTCTCTGTAAAAGTCCTCTGTACCACAGTCTCCAACTTCTTCTCTCTGTAACTGTCCTTCTGCACTGCAGTCTCCAAACTCTGCTTTCTATATCAGTCCTTCTGGACCCCAGTCTCCAAACTCTGCTCTCTGTAACAGTCTTTCTGAACCTCATCTCCAACCTCTTCTCTCTGCAACAGTCCTTCTGCACCTAAGCTTCAACCTCTTCTCTCTACAACAGTCCTTTTGCATCCAAGTCTCCAATCTCTGCTTTCTATAACAGTCCTTCTGAAACCCTGTCTCCAATCTCTGCTCTCTGTAAGATCCATCTGCACCCCAATCTCCAACCTCTGCTCTCTGCAACAGTTTTTCTGCACCCCAGTCTCAAACCTCTGCATTCTGCAACAGTCCTTCTGCACCCCAGTCTCCAACCTCTGCTCTCTGTAACAATCCTACTGCACCTCAGTCTCAAACCTCTGCTCTCTGCAACGGTCCTTCTGCACCCCTGTCTCCAAACTCTGTTGTCTCCAACAGTCCTTCTTCACCTCAGTCTTCTGCACCCCAATCTCTAACCCCTACTCTCTGCAAAAGTCCTTCTGCATCCCAGTCCCCAACCTACTCTCTACAACAGTCCTTCTGCACCCCAGTCTCCAACATCAGATCTCTGCAACAGTCCTTCTCCACCCCAGTCTCCAATCTCTGCTCTCTGTAACAGTTCCTCTGTACTGCAATTTCCAAACTCTTCTCTCTGTAACTGTCTTCTGAACCCCAGTCTCCAAACACTGCTTTTTCTATCAGTCCTTCTGCACTCAAGTCTCCAACCTCTGCTCTCTGTAACAGGCCATCTGCAGTTCAGTCTCCAAATTCTGCTCTCTGCAAAGGTCCTTTGGCACCCCAATCCCCAACCTCTGCTCGCTGCAACAGTCCTTTTACACCCAAGTCTCAAATCTCTGCACTCCGCAACAGTCCTTCTGCACCTCAGTCTCCAACATCTGCTCTCTGCAATGGTCTTTTTGCACCTCAGTATTCAACATCTATCTCTGTAACAGTGCTTCTGCACCTCAGTCTCCATCCTCTGCTCTCTGTAACAGGCCTTCTGAACCCAAGTCTCCGAACTCTGCTCTCTTTAACAGTCCTTCTGCACCCCAATCTCCAACCTCTGCTCTCTGGAGCAGTCCTTCTGCCCCTCAGTCTCCAAACTCTGCTCTCTGTAACAGTTTTTCTGCACCTCAGTCTTCAACAACTGCTCTCTGAAACAGTCTTTCTGCACCCCAGTCACCAACCTCTGCTTTCTAGAACAGTCCTTCTATACCCCAGTCTCCATAATCTACTCTCTGCCTCGATCCTCCTTCACCCCAGTCTCCAACGTCTGCTCTCTGCAGGAATTCTTCTGCACCCCAGTCTCCAAATTTTCCTCTCTGTAAGATCCGTGTGAACCCCAGTTTCAAACTCTGCTCTCTATAACATTCTTTCTGCACCCCAGTCTCCAAATTTGCTCTCTTCAATGGTCCCTCTGCACTCTCCAACCTTGTTCTCTACAACAGTTCTTCTTTATCGCAGTCTTCAACCTCTGTTCTCTGTAAGCGTCCTTTTGCACCCCAGTCTCCAAACTCTGCTTTCTGTATCAGTCATTCTGAACCACAGTCTCCAAACTCTGCTCTTTGTAACTGTCCTTCTGCACCTCACTCTGCTACATTTGCTCTCTGCAACAGTCCTTCTGCACCCCAGTCTTCAACCTCTGCTCTCTGCAACAGTCCTTCTGCACCCCAGTCTTCAACCTCTGCTCTCTGCAACATTCCTTCCTCACCCCAGTCTTTAAAATCTGCTCTCTGCAACAGTACTTTTCCAACGAAGTCACCAACCTCTGCTCTCTGTAACAGTACTTCTGTACTGTAGTCTCTAACCTCTGCTCTCCGTAATGGTAATTCTGCACCCCAGTCTCCAAACTCTTCTTTCTGTATCAGTCCTGCTGCACCCCGGTCTCGAACCTCTGCTCTCTGTAACAGTCCTTCTGCACCTCAGACACCAACCTCTTCTCTCTGCAACAGTACTTCTGTGCCCCAATCTCCAACCTCTGTTCTGTGTAACAGTACTTCTGTACCGCAGTCTCCAACCTCTGTTCTCTGTAAGGGTCCTTCTGAAGCCCAGTCTCCAACCTCTGCTTTCTGTATCAATCTTTCTGCCCCACATTCTCCAAACTCTGCTCTCTGTAACAGTCCTTCTATACCTCAGTCTGCAACCTCTTCTCTCTGCAATAGTCTTTCTTCACCCCAGTCTGCAATCTCTGCTCTCTGAAACATTCCTTCTGCACCCCAGTCTCCAACATCTGCTGTATGCAACAGTCCTTCTCCACCTCAGTCTCCAACCTCTGCTCTCTGCAACAGTCTTTCTGCACCCAGGTCACCAACGTCTGCTTTCTGTATCAGTCCTTCTGCACCCCCAGTCTCCAACGTCTGCTCTCTGTAACAGTCCTTCTGCACCTCAGTCTCTAACCTCTACTCTCTGCAGCAGTTTTTCTACACCCCAGTTTCCAACCTCTGCTCTCGGCAACAGTCCTTCTGGACGCCATTCTCCAACTGTTACTCTCTGCATCGATCCTTCTGCACCTCAGTCTCCAACTTCTGCTCTCTGCAACAGTCCTTCTGCACCCCAGTCTCCAACCTCTGTTCTAAGCAAAAGTCTTTGTACACCTCAGGCTCCAAACTCTGCTCTCTGTAAGAGTCCTTCTGTACTGCAGTCTCCAACCTCTGCTGTCTGTAATGGTCCTTCTGCACCCGAGACTCCAAACTCTACTTTCGATATCAGTTATTCTGCACCCAAGTCTCCAACCTCTGCTCTCTGTAACAGTCCTTCTTCACCTCAGTCTCCAAACTCTGCTCTCTGCAACAGTCCTTCTGCAACTCAGACTCCATCCTCTCCTCTCTGCAACACTCCTTCTGCACCCCAGTCTCCAAGCTCTGCTCTCTGTAACTGTCCTTCTGCACATCAGTGTCCAAACTCTGCTCTCTTTAAAAATTCATCTTCACGTACGTCTCCAAACTCTTTTCCCTGTAAGAGACCATCTACACCCCAATCTCCAATCTCTAATCTCTGTAACAGTTATTCTCAACCCCAATCTCCAACTCTGCACTCTGTAAAACTCTTTCTGCACCCCAGTCTCCATACTCTGCTCTCTGTAAGAATGCTTTTGCACCCCAGTCTCCAACCTCTCCTCTCTAAAAGTCCTACTCCACCTCAGTCTCAAAGTTCTGCAATTTGTAAAGGAATTCTGCATTTCAGTCTCCAACCTCTGCTCTCTGTAACAGTCCTTCGGAACCCCAGTCTCCAACATCCGTTCTCTGCAACAATCCTTCTTCTCCCTAGGTTCCAATGCTGCTCTCTGCCACGGTTTTTCTGCACACCAGTTTCCGACCTCTGCTCTTTGTAACGGTCCTTCTGCACCTCAGTCTCCAAACTCTGCTTTCTGCAACATTCCTTCTGCACCCCAGTGTCCAAACTCTGCTCCAGGTAACAGTTCCACTGCACCCCAATATCCAAACTCTGCTCTCTGTAACACTCCTTCTTCTCCCCAGTCTCCACACTCTGATCTCTGTAACAATCCTTCTGGACCTCAGTCTCCAACCTCTGCTCTCTACTAGAGTCCTTCTGCTCCTAAGTCTCCAACCTGTATGCTCTACAAAACTCCTTCTGCACCTCCGTCTCCAAACTCTGTGCTCTGTAAGATCCTTCTGAAACCCATTCGTCAAACTCTGCTCTGTGTAACAGTACTTCTAAACCCCAGTCTCCAAACTCTGCTCCCTGTAACAGGCCTTCTGCAACCCAGTCTTCAACTTCTGCTCTATGCGACAGTCCTTCTCCACCCCTGTCTCCAACCTCTGCTCTCTGCAACAGTCCTTCTGCACCTCAGTCTGAAAACGCTGTTCTCTGCAATGATCCTTCTGCACCCCAGTCTCCAAACACTGCTCTCTGTAATACTCCTGATGCACCTCAGTATCAAAACTCTGCTCTCTGTAAGATCCGTCTGCAACTCTGTCTCCAAACTCTGCTCTATGTAACAGTCCTCCTGCACCCCAGTCTTCAACCTCTTCTCTTTGCAAGAGTCCTTCTAAAACCCAGTCTCCAAACTCTGCTTTCTGCAACAGTCCTTCTTCACCCAAGTCTCCAACTTCTGTTCTCATTAACAATCCTTCTTCACCTCAGTTACAAAACTCTGATCTCTGCAATGGTCCTTCTGCACCACAGTCTCCAACCTCTATTCTTTGTAACAATCCCTCTGCACCCCAGTCTAAAAACTCTGCTCTCTACAACAATCCTTTTGCAACCCAGTTTTCAACCTCTGCTCTCTGAAAAAGTTTTTCTGCACACCAGTCTCAGACATCTGCTCCCTGCAACAGTCATTCTGCACCTCTGTCTGAAAACTCTGCTCTCTGCAACGATCATTTTGCACCCCAGTCTTCGAACTCTGCTTTATGTAACAGTCTTTCGACACCTAAGTCTCCAACCTCTTCTTTCTGTAAGATCCTTCTGCACCCCAGTTTCCAAACTCTGCTGTCTGTAATATTCCTTCTGCTCCACAGTCTCCAACCTCTGCTCTCTGTAACAGACCTTATGCTCCACAGTCTCCAACCTCATCTCTCTGTAACAGTCCTTCTGTCCCGCAGTCTCCAACCTCTTCTCTCTGTAATGGTTCTTCTGCACCCCAGTCTCCAAACTCTGATCTCTGCAACAATCCTTCTTCACCCCAGTCTACAACCTCTGCTGTCTTCAACGATTTTGCACCCCAGTCTCCAACCTCTGCTGTCTGCAAAAGTCCTTCTGCTCCCCAGTCTCAAACCTCTGCTCTCTGTAATAGTCCATCTGCTCCTCAGTCTCCAAACTCTTCTCTTTGTAACAGTTCTTCTGTACCTCAGTCTCCAACCTCTGCGTTCTATAACGGTCATTCTGCACCCCAGTCTTCAACCTCTCCTTTCTGTTTCATTCTTTCTGCACCACAGTTTCCAACCTCTGCTCCCTGCAACATTCCTTCTGCACCTCAGTCTCCATCCTCTGCTCTCTGCAACAGTTCTTCTGCACCCGAGTCTCCAACCTCTGCTCTTTGCAACAGTTCGTCTGCACCCCAGTATCCAAGGTCTGCACGCTGAAACAGTCCTTCTTCACACCAGTCTCCAACCTCTGCTCTCTGTAACAGTCCTCCTTTAGTGCAGTCTGCAAAATCTGCACTCTGTATGGTTTCTTCTGCTCCCCAGTCTTCAACCTCTGCTTTCTGTATCAGCCTTTCTGCACCAAAGTCTCAAACCTCTGTATCTGCAACAAACCTTCTACACCGCAGTCTCCAGACTCTGCTATCTGCAACAGTCCATCTGCACCCCAGGCTCCAACCTCTGCTCCCTGTAACAATCCTGATGCACCTCAGTCTCAAAACTCTGCTCTCAACAACGGTGCTTCTGCACCTCAGTCTCTAACCTCTACTCTCTGCAACAGTCCTTCTGCAGCTCAGTCTCCAACATCTGCTCTCTCTAAGATCCTTCTGCAACCCAGTCTGTAAACTCTGCCCTCTGTAACAGTCCTTCTGCACCCTTTCTCCAAACTCTGTTCTCTGTAACATTCCTTTTAGACCCTGGTCTCAAACCTCTGCTCGCTACAACGATCCTTCTGCACCCAAGTCTCCATCCTCTGCTCTATACAACAGTCCTTCTGCACCCCAATCTCCAATATCTGCTCTCTGCAACAGTCCTTCTGTACCTCAGTCTGAAAACTCTGTTCTCTTCAACGATCTTTCTGCACCCCAGTCTCCAACCTCTGTTTTCTGTAACAGTCCTGCTGTACCACAGTCTCTAAGCTCTGCTCTCTGTAACATCCTTCTGCAACCCTGTCTCAAAACTCTGCTGTCTGTAACAGTCCTTCTGCACCCCAGTCTCCAACCTCTGCTTTCTGTAACAGGCCTTTTGCACCCCATTTTCCAACCTCTGCTCTCTGCAACAGTTCTTCTGCACCCGAGTCTCAAAACTCTGCTTTTTGTATCAGTCCATCTGCACCCCAATCTCCAACCTCTGCTCTCTGTAACAGTACTTCTGCATCTCAGTCTACAAACTCTGTTCTCTGAAACAGTACTTCTGCAACCCAGTCTCCAACATCTGCTCTCTGCAAAAGTCTTTCGGCAAAAAAGTCTCCAACCTCTGCCTCTGTAACAGTCCTACTGAAACACAGTCTTCAACCTGTACTCTCTGCAACAGTCCTTCGTCACCCAAATCTCAAACCTGTGCTCTCTGCAACAGTCCTGCTACACCACATGTCCAGCCTCTGCTCTCTGCAGCAAACCTGGTGCACCTCAGTCTCCAACCTCTGCTCTCTGCAATGATCCTTCTGCACCGCGGGATCTACTCTCTGTGAAAGTACTTCTGCACCCCTTCTCCAAACTCTGCTCTCCGTAACAGGCCTTCTGCACCCCAGTCTCCGACCTCTGTTCTCTATAACGATCCTTGTGCACCCCAGTCTCCAACCTCTGCTCTCTTTACCAGTTCTTCAGCACCCCAGTCTCCAAACTCTGCTCTCTGTAACAGTCTTTCTGCACCTCAGTCTCCAAATGTGCTCTATGCAACAGACCATCTGCATTCCAGTCTCCAGCCTCTGCTCTCTGCAATAGTCCTTCTGCACCCCAGTCTTCAACATGTGCTCTCTGCAAAAGTCTTTCTGCACCTCAGTCTGAAAACTCTCTTCTCTGCAATGATCCTTCTGCACCCTAGTCACCAACCTGTGCTGTCTGTAACAGTCCTGCTGCACCTTGGACTACAACCTCTGCTCTCTGTAAGATGCTTGTGCAACCTTGTCTAAAAACTCTGCTCTCTGTAACAGTTCTTCTGCACCCTAGTCTCTGAACTCTGCTCTTTGTAACAGGCTGTTTGCACGCCAATCTTCAACCTCTACTCTCTGTAACAGTCCTTTTGCACCACAGTCTTCAAACACTGCTCACTTCAACAGTTCTTCTGCACCTCAGTCTCCAAACACTGCTCTCTGTAACAGTTTTTCTGCACCTCAGTCTTCAACAACTGCTCTCTGCAACAGGCCTTCTGCACCCCAGTCTCCAAAGTCTGCTCTCTGCAACAATCCTTCTGCACCCCAGTCTCCAAACTTTTTTCTCTGTAAGATTCTTCTGCTCCCCAGTCTCCAAACTCTACACTCAGTATCAGTCCTTTTGCACACCAGTCTCCAAACACTGCTCCCTGTAACAGTTTTTCTGCACCTCAGTCTTAAACCAGTGCTCTCTGCAACAGTCCTTGTGCACCCCAGTCTCCATCCTCTGCTCTTTAGAACAGTCCTTCTATACCCCAGTCTCCATAATCTACTCTCTGCAACGATCCTTCTGAACCCCAGTCTCCAACGTATGCTCTCTGCAACAATCCTTCTGCACCCCAGTCTCCAAAATTTTCTCTCTGTAAGATTTTTCTACACCCCATTTTCCAAACTCTGCTCTCTATAATATTCCTTCTGCACCCCAGTCTCCAACGTCTGCCCTCTGCAATGGTCCATCTGCACCCCAATCTCCAACCTTGTTCTCTACAACAGTTCTTCTGTACCGCAGTCTTCAACCTCTGTTCTCTGTAAGGATCCTTCTGCACCCCTGTCTCCAACCCCTGCTTTCTATATCAGTCCTTCTGTACCACAGTCTCCAAACTCTGCTCTCTGTAACAGTCCTTCTGCACCTCACTCTTCAACCTCTGCTCTCTGCAACAGTCTTTCTGCACACCAGTCATAACCTCTGCTCTCTGCAACAGTTTTTCTGAACCTTAGTCTCCAACATCTGTTCTCTGCACCAGTCCTTCTCCACCCCAGTCTTCATCATCTGCTCTCTTTAACATTCCTTCTGTACTGCAGTTTCCAAACTCCTCTCTGTACGCTCTTTCTGCACCCCACTCTCCAACCTCTGCTTTCTCTATCAGTCCTTTTGCACTCAGGTCTCCAACCTCTGCTCTCTGTAATAGTCCTTCTGCACCTCAGTCTCCAACGTCTCCTCTCTGCAATAGTCCTTCGGCACCCCAGTAACCAACTTCGGCTCTCTGTTACAGTCTTTCTGTACTACAGTCTCTAACTTCTCCTCTCTGTAATGGTCCTTCTGGACCCAAGTCTCCAAACTCTGCTTTCTGTATTAGTCCTTCTGCACCTGGTCTCTAAACTCTGCTTTCTGTAACAGTCCTTCTGCAACTCAGACTACAATTTCTGCTCTCTGCAACAGTCCTTCTGTTCCCTAATCTCCAAACTCTGCTCTCTGCAACAGCCCATCTGCACTTCATTGTCCAAACTCTGTTCTCTGTAAGATCCTTCTGAAACCCAGTCTCCAACCTCTGCTTTTCTCAGAAGTCCTTCTCCACTCTAGTCTCCAACATCTGCTCTCAGTAACAGTCCTTCTGCACCTCAGTCTGAATACTCTTCTCTCTGAAACGATCCTTCTGCATCTCAGTCTCAAACCTCTACTCTGTGTAACAGTCATTATGTACCTCAGTTTCCAAACTTTTGTCTCTGTAAGATTCTTTTGCCACCCACTCTTTAAACTCTGCTCTCTGTAACTATCCTTCTGCACCCCAGTCTCCAAGCACTGATCTCTGTAACAGGCCTTCTAAAACCCAATCTCCAACCTATGCTGTCTATAACAGGCCTTTTGACCCCAGTCTCCAAACTCTTCTCTCTTAAACTATTCTTCTGCTCCCCAGTCTCTAACCTCTGCTCTCTGCACCAGTCCTCCTGCACCCCAGTCTCAAACCTATGCTGTCTGTAAGATCCTTCTGCACACCTGTCTCCAATCTCTGCTCTCTGTAAAAGTATTTCTGAAAAGCAGTCTCGAAAGTCTGCTCTCTATAAGGGTTCTTCTGCATTTCAATCTCCTATCTTTGCTCTCCGCAACACTCCTACTGCAACGCAGTCTTGAAAATTTGCTCTGTGCAATAGATTTTCTGCACATGAGTCTCCTAACTGTGCTCTCTGTAAAAGTCCTACTGCACACCAGTCTTCAACCTCTGCTCTCTGTAAGATCCTTGTGCACCCCAGTCTCCAACCTCTGCTCTCTTCAACGGTCCTTCTGCACCTCAGTGGCCAAGCTCTGTTCTCTGCAACAGTCCATCTGCACCCCAGTCTCCAACCTCTGCTCTCTGTAACAGTCCTTCTGCACCCCAGTCTTCAACCTCTGTTCTCTGCAACAGTCCTTCAGCACCCAAGTCTCTAACATCTGCTCTCTGCAACAGTCCTTCTACACCCCAGTCTACAACTTCTGCTCTCTGCAACAGTCCTTCTACCCCCTAGTCTCGATACTCTGCTCGCCGCAACAATCTTTCTGCACACTAGTCTCCAAACTCTGTTCTTTTCAACAGTTCTTCTGCACCCCAGTCTCCGACCTCTGCTCTCTGTAAGGGTTTTTATGCACCCCAGTATCCAAACTCTGCTTTCTGTATCAGTTGTTTTTCACCACAGTCTCGAAAATCTTCCCGCTGTAACAGTCCTTCTGCAACTAAGTCTGCAAACTCTGATCTATGCAACAGTCCTTCTGCACCTCAGTCTCCAACCTCTAGTCTCTGTAAGGGTCCTTCGGCACCCTAGTCTCCAATCTCTGCTTTCTGTATCAGTCCTTCACCACAGTCTCCAACCTCTGTTCTCTGTAACAATCCTTCTGCCCCTTGGTCTCCAATGTCTGCTCTCTGCAACGATCCTTCTGCACCTCAGTCTCCAACCGCTTCTCACTGTAACAGTGCTTCAGCACTTCAGTCTCCAACTTTTGCTCTCCTTAATATCTTTCTACAACCCAGTATTCAAACTCTGCTCTCTGTACCAATCTTTCTGCACCCCAGTCTCCAAACTATGCTTTCTGTAACAGGCCTTCTGCACCCCAGTCTCCGAACTCTGCTTTCTGTATCAGTCCTTCTGCACCCCAGTCTCCAACCTCTGGTCTCTGCAACCATCCTTCTGCACCCCAGTCTTTAACCTCTGTTCTCTACAACACTTCTTCTGCACTGCAGTCTCCAAACACTGCTCTCTGTAACAGTCTATCTGTTCCGCAGTATACAACCTCTGTTTCCTTTAAGGGTCCTTCTTCACCCGAGTTTCCAACCTCTGCTTTCTGTATCAGTCCTTCTGCACCACAGTCTCCAAACTCTACTCTGTAACAGTTCTTCTCCACCACAGTCTGCAACCTCTGCACTCTGCAAAAGTCCTTCTGCATCCCAGTCTCCAACATCTGCTCTCTACAAAAGTCCTTCTCCACCCCAGTCTCGAAACCATGCTCTCTGTAACTGTACTTTGTACTGCAGTTTCCAAACTCTTCTCTCTGTAACGGTCCTTCTGCACCCCAATCTCCAAACTCTGTTCTCTTCAACAGTTCTTCTGCACTCCAGTCTCAAACCTCTGCTCTCTGTAAGTGTCCTTATGCACCCCAGTATCCAACCTCTGATTTCTGTTTCAGTCGTTTTCCACCACAGTCTCGAAAATCTGCCCGCTATAAGAGTCCTTCTGCAACTCAGTCTGCAAACTCTGCTCTCTGCAACAGTCCTTCTCCACCTCAGTCTCCAACCTCTGCTCTCTGTAAGGGTCCTTTGGCACCCGAGTCTCCTATCTCTGCTTTATGTATCAGTACTTCTGCACCCCAGTCTCCAACCTCTTCTCTCTGTAACAGTGCTTCTGCACCTCAGTCTCCAACTTTTGCTCTCCTTAATATCTTTCTGCAACCCAGTATTCAAACTCTGCTCTCTGTACCAATCTTTCTGCACCCAAGTTTCCAAACTCTGCTCTCTGTAACAGGCCTTCTGCACCCCAGTCTCCAACCTCTGTTCTCTGCAACGATCCTTCTGCACCCCAGTCTTCAACCTCTGCTTTCTCTATCATTTTTTCTGCACTCAATCTCCAACCTGTGCTCTGTAACTGTCCTTCTGCATTTCAGTCTTTAACGTCTGCTAGCTGCAACAGTCTTTCAGAACCCCAAACTTCAACCTCTGCTCTCTGCAACAGTCCTACACGCAAGTCTCCAACCTCTGCACTCTGCAACAGTCCTTCTGAACCTCAGTCTCCAACCTCTTCTTTTTGCAAAGGTCTTTCTGCACCTCAGTCGCCAACCTCTGCTCTCTGTATGATCCTTCTAAAAACCAGTCTCCAAACTCTGCTTTCTATACCAGTCCTTCTGCACCCCAGTCTCAAAATTCTGCAGTCTGTAAAACTCCTTCAGCACCCCAGTCTGCACTCTGTGTTCTCTGTAAGGATCCTTCTACATCCAAGTCTCCAACCTCTGCTCGCTGCAACATTTCTTCTGCACCCCAGTCCCCTACATCTGCTCTCTGAAACATTTTTTCTAAACCTCATTCTGAAAACTCTGCTCTTCTGGACCCCAGTTTCCAACCTCTACTCTCTCTGACAGTCCTTCGGCACCTCAGTCACCAACCTCTGCTCTCTGTAATTTCCTTATGACACTCAGTCTCCAAACTCTGCTGTGTGTTACATGTCATCTGCTCCCCAGTCTCCAAGCTCTGCTCTATGTAACAGGCCTTCTGCACCTCAGTATCCAACCTCTGCTCTCTGCAACAATCATTCTGCACCCCATTCTCCAATCTCTGCTCTCTGCATCAGTCCTATTGCACCCCAGTCTCCAACCTCTGCTAGCTGTAAGATGCATCTGCACACCTGTCTCAAACCTCTGCTTTCTTTAACAGTTCTTCTGTACAGCAGTCTCTAACCTCTATTCTATGTAACAGTCTTTCTGCACCCCAGTCTCGAAACACTGCACTCTGCACAGTTCTTCTGCACCCAGTCTCCAACCTCTCTTCTCTGCGACAGATCTACTGCACCTTAGTCTCTAAACACTGATCTCTGTAACAGTTTTTCTACACCTCAGTCTTCAAAACCTGCTCTCTGCAACATTCCTTCTTCACCCCAGTCTCCAAACTCTGCTCTCTAGTACAGTCCTTCTATACACCAGTCTCCATAATCTACTCTCTGCAACGATCCTTCTGCACCCGTCTTCAAAGTCTGCTCTCTGCAACAATCCTTCTGCACCCCAGTCTCAAAAATTTCCTCTCTGTAAGATCGTTCTGGACCCCAGTCACCAAACTCTGCTCTCAGTATTAGTCCTTCTGCACCCAAGTCTCCAAACACTGCTCTCTGTAACAGTTTTTCTGCACCTCAGTCTTCAACAACTGCTCTCTGCAACAGTCCATCTGCACCCCAGTCTCCCACGTCTGCTCTCTGCAACAATCGTTCTGCACACAAGTCTCCAAAAATTCCTCTCTTTAAGATTTTTCTGCACCCCAGTTTCCACACTCTGCTCTCTGTAACATTCCTTCTGCACCGAAGTCTCCAACGTCTGCCCTCTGCAATGGTCCCTATGCAACCCAGTCTCCAACCTTGTTCTCTACAAGAGTTCTTCTGTACCGCAGTCTCTAACCTCTGCTCTCTGTAATGGTCCTTCTGCACCCCAGTCTCCAAAATATGCTTTTTGTATCAGTCCTTCTGCACCACAGTCTCCAACCTCTTCTCTCTGCAACAGTCCTTCTGCACCCCAGTATCCAACATCTGCTCTGCAACAGTCCTTCTGCACCACAGTCTCAAACATCTACTCTGTGTAACAGTCCTGCTGTACTGCAGTCTCTAAACTCTGCTCTCTGTAATGGTCTTTCCGCACCCCAGTTTACAAACTCTGCTCTCTGTAACATTCCTTCTCCTACCCAGTCTCCTACCTCTGCTTACTGCAACAGTCTTTCTGCATCCCATTCTCCAAACTCTGCTCCCTGTAGCAGCCTTTCTGCACCTCAGTCTCCAACCTCTGCTCTCTGCAACAGTCCTTCTACACCCCAGTCTCCAAACTCTCCTCTCTGGAAGGATCCTTCTGCACTCCAGTCCCCAACGCCTGCTCTCTGCAACAGTCCTTCTGCACCCGAGTCTCCAACCTCTGCTCTCTGTAAGATCGTTCTGCAATCCCGTCTGTGAACTCTGCTCTCTGTAACAGTCCTTCTGTACCACAGTCTCCAAACTCTGCTCCCTGTAAGGTCCTTCTGCACCCCAGTCTCCAAACACTGCTTTCTGTATCAGTCCTTCTGCACCACAGTCTCCAATGTCTGCTCTCTTCTACAGTCCTACTGAACCCCAGTCTTCATCATCTAATCCCTGCAACAGTCCTTCTGCACCCCAGTTTCCAAACTCTGATCTCTGTAACAGTCCTTCTGTACTGCAGACTCCAACCTCTTCTCTCTGTAATGCTCCTCCTGTACTCCAGTCTCCAAACTCTGCTTTCTGTATCATTCCTTCTGCACCCCTGTCTCAATCCTCTGCTTTCTGTAACAGTCCTTCTGCACCTCAGTCTCCAACTTCTGCTCTCTGCAATAGTCCGTCTGCACCCAAATCTCCAACTTCTGCTCTATGCAACAGTCCTTCTGCAACTCAATATTCAAACTCTGTTCTCTGTAACAGTCCTACTGCACCCCAGTCTCCAAATTCTCCTCTCTGCAAAGGTCCTTCTTCACTCCACTCTCCAACCTCAGCTCGCTGTAATATGCTTCTTTAACCCAGTTGCCAAACTCTACTCTCAGTAACAGTTCTTATGCACTGCAGTCTCCAAACTCTGCTCTCTGTAACAATACTTCTGCACCTCAGTCTCCAAACTCTGCTCTCTCCAAAGGTCCTTCTGCAACCCTGTCAAAAGTCTGTTCTTGCAACAGTCCTTCTGCTCCCCAGTCTTCAATCTCTGCTCTTTGTAAAAGTCTTTTTGAACCCCAGCCTCCAATCTCAGCTCTCTGTAACGGTCCTTCAGCACCCCAGTCTCCAAACTCTGCTCTCTGCAACAATCCTTCTGCACCCTAGTCTCCTACGTCTGCTCTCTACAACAGTCCTTCTGCACTTAAGTCTCCAACCTCTGCTCTCTGTAAGATCCTTCTGCATCCCAGTCTCCAACCTCTGTTCTCTGCAACAGTCCTTCTGCACCCCAGTCTCCAACCTCTGCTCTCTGTAACAGTGTTTCTGCACCTCAGTCCCCAACCTCTGCTCTCTGCAACAATCCTTCTGCACCCCAGTCTCCTACGTCTGCTCTCTACAAAGTCCTCCTGCACCCCTGTCTTCAACCTCTACTTTCTGTAAAAGTTCTTCTGCACAGAAGTCCCCAACCTCTGCTCTCTGTAATGGTCCTTCTGCACCCCAGTCTCTAAACTCTGCTTTCTGTATCAGTCTTTCTGCACCTCAGTCTCCAACCTCTGCTCTCTGTAACAGTCCTTCTGTACCTCAGTCTTCAATCTCTGCTCTCTGCAATTGTCCCTCCGCACCTCAGTATCCAACCTCTACTCTCTTTAACAGTCCTTATGCATCTCAGTATCCAAACTCTACTCTCTGAAAGATACTTTTGCAAACCAATCTCCAAAATCTGCTCTCTGTAACAGTACTTCTGCACCCCTTCTCAAAACTCTGCTCTCTGTAACAGGCTTTCTGCACCTCAGTTTCCAACATCTCCTCTCTAAAACAGTCCTTCTGCACACAAATCTCCAAACTCTGCTCTCTGCAACAGTCCTTCTGCACCCCAGTCTCTAAACTCTGATCTCTGTAACAGTACTTCTGCACCTCAGTCCCCAAACTCTGCTCTTTGTAATAGTCCTTCTTTACGCCATCCTCTAAAATCTGCTCTCTGCAACAGTTCTCCTTCACCCCAGTCTCCAACATCTGCTCTCTGCAGCAGTCTTTCTGAACCCCAGTCTCCAAACTCTGCTCTTTGCAACGATCCTTCTGGACCCCTGTCTCCAACATCTTCTCTCTGCAACAGTCCTTCTGCACCACAGTCTCCAACCTCTGGTCTCTTTAAGATCCTTCTGCACTCTAGTTTCCAAACTCTTCTTTCTGTAAGATCCATCTGAACCTTAGTCTTCAACCTCTGCTCTCTGTAACAGTCCAGTCTCCAAACTCTGCTCTCTGTAACAGTTCTTCACACTTCAGTCTCCAACTTCTGCTCTCTGCAACCGTCCTTTTTCACCCAAGTCTGCAACCGCTGCTCTCTGCAACATTTCTTCTTAACCCCAGTCTCCAACCTGTGCTCTTTGTAACTGTCCTTCTGCACCCCAGTTTTCAACCTCTGTTCTCTGTAGCGATCCTTCTGCACTCTCCAACCTCGGCTCTCTGCAATGATCTTTCAGCACCTCTTTCTCAAACGTCTTTTCTCTGCAATGATACTTCTACACACCAGTCTCCAAGCTCTGCTCTCTGTAACAGTCCTTCTGAACATCAGTGTCAAAACTCTGCTCTCTGTAACAATCCTTCTGCATCTCAGTCTCCAACCTCTTCTCTCTTTAACAGTTCTTCTGGACACCAATATACAAACTCTGCTCTTTGTAACAAGCCTTCTGCACACCAGTCTCCATCCTCTTCTCTCTGTAACACTCTTTCTGCACCCCAGTCTCCATCCTCTGCTCTCTGTAAGAATCCTTCTGAACCCCAGTCTCCAAACGCTCTTCTCAGTAACAGTCCTTCTGCACCTCAGTCTCCAATATCTGTTCTCTGAAATGATCCTTCAGCACCTCAGTCTCCAACCGCTGCTCTCTGTAACCGGCCTTCTGAACCCCTTTCTCCAACATATGCTCTCTGGATCAGTCCTTTTGCACACCACTATCCTACCTCTGCTCTCTGTAACAATCCTTCTGCACCTGAGTCTCCAACATCTGCTCTCTGAAACGGTTTGTCTGCACCCCAGTCTCCAAACTCTGTTCTCTGCATCAGTCTTTCTGCACCCCAGTATCCAACCTCTGCTCTCTGTAACAGTCCTTCTGTAACGCAGTCTCAAAACTCTGCTCTCTGTAACGGTCCTTTTGCACCTCAGTCTCCAACGTCAGCTTTCTGTATCAGTTCTTCTGCACTCCAGTCTCAAACCTCTGCTCCCAGAAACAGTTCTTCTGCACCCCAGTCTCCAACTTCTGCGCTCTGCAACATTTCTTCTGCACCACAGTCTCCATCTGTGCTCTCAGTAACTGTCCTTCTGCACCCCAGTCTCCAAACTCTGCTCTCTGTAATGATCATTCTGCACCACAGTCTGAAACCTCTGCTCTTGGCAATGATCATTTTGCCCCTCAGTCTCCAACCTCTGCTCTCTGCATGATCATTCTGAACACCAGTCTCCAACCACTGCTCTCTGTAAAAGTCCTTCTGCACTTTAGTCTCCATCCTCTGCTCTCTGTAACAATCCTTCTGCACCTCAGTCTCCAAACTCTGCTACCTGTAAAAATCCTTCTGCACACCAGTCTCCAAACTCTGCTCTCTGTAACCGGTCTTTGCACCCCAGTCTCCAAACTCTGCTCTCTGTAACAGGCCTTCTGCACGACAGTCTCCAACCTCTTGTCTTTTCAATGAACCAACTGCACCTCAGTCTCCAACCACTGCTCCCTGCAACAGTCCTTCTGCACCCCAGTCTTTAAACTCTGCTCTCTGCAACAGTCCTTCTGCACCCCAGTCTCCAACCTCTGCTCTCTATAACAGTCCTTCTGCAACCTAGTTACAAATATCTGCTCTCTGCAACAGTCCTTCTGCACCCGTCTTCAACATATGCTCTCTGCAACAGTTCTTCTGCACCTCAGTCTTAAAACTCTGCTCTCTGATACGACCCTTCTGCACCCCAGTCTCCTACATCTGCTCTCTCTAACAGTCCTTCTGCACCTCAGTCTCCCAACTCTGCTCTCTGTAAAATTCTTCTGAAACCCAGTCTTTAAACTCTGCACTCTGTAACAGTCCTTTGGCACAACAGTCTTTAAACTCTGCTCTCTATAACAGGCCTTCTCCAACCCAGTCTCCAACCTCTTCTCTCTGCAACGATTTTTCTCCACCCCAGTCTCCAACATCTGCTCTCTGCAACAGTCTTTTTGCACCCCAGTCTCCAAACTGTGCTCTCTGTAAGATCCATCTGAATGCCAGTCTCCAACCTCTGCTCTCTGTAACAGTCTTTCTGCACCCCAGTCTCCAAACTTTGCTCTTTGCAACGATCCTTCTGGACCCCTGTCTCCAACATCTTCTCTCTGCAACAGTCCTTCTGCACCACAGTCTCCCACCTCTGCTCTCTTTAAGATCCTTCTGCACTCTAGTTTCCAAACTCTTCTTTCTTTAAGATCCATCTGAACCTTATTCTTCAACCTCTGCTCTCTGTAACAGTCCAGTCTCCAAACTCTGCTCTCTGTAACAGTTCTTCACACTTCAGTCTCCAACTTCTGCTCTCTGCAACGGTCCTTTTTCACCCAAGTCTGCAACCACTGCTCTCTGCAACATTTCTTCTTAACCCCAGTCTCCAACCTGTACTCTTTGTAACTGTCCTTATGCACCCCAGTTTTCAACCTCTATTCTCTGTAGCGATCCTTCTGCACTCTCCTACCTCGGCTCTCTGCAATGATACTTCGGCACCTATTTCTCAAACGTCTTTTCTCTGCAATGATACTTCTACACACCAGTCTCCAAGCTCTGCTCTCTGTAACAGTCCTTCTGAACATCAGTGTCAAAACTCTGCTCTCTGTAACAATCCTTCTGCATCTCAGTCTCCAACCTCTGCTCTCTTTAACAGTTCTTCTGGACACCAAACTACAAACTCTGCTCTTTGTAACAAGCCTTCTGCACATCAGTCTCCATCCTCTTCTCTCTGTAACACTCTTTCTGCACCCCAGTCTCCATCCTCTGCTCTCTGTAAGAATCCTTCTGAACCCCAGTCTCCAAACGCTCTTCTCAGTAACAGTCCTTCTGCACCTCAGTCTCCAATATGTGTTCTCTGAAATGATCCTTCAGCACCTCAGTCTCCAACCGCTGCTCTCTGTAACCGGCCTTCTGAACCCCTTTCTCCAATATATGCTCTCTGGATCAGTCCTTTTGCACACCACTATCCTACCTCTGCTCTCTGTAACAATTCTTCTGCACCTGAGTCTCCAACATCTGCTCTCTGAAACGGTTTGTCTGCACCCCAGTCTCCAAACTCTGTTCTCTGCATCAGTCTTTCTGCACCCCAGTATCCAACCTCTGCTCTCTGTAACAGTCCTTCTGTAACGCAGTCTCAAAACTCTGCTCTCTGTAACGGTCCTTTTGCACCTCAGTCTCCAACGTCAGCTTTCTGTATCAGTTCTTCTGCACCCCAGTCTCAAACCTCTGCTGCCAGAAACAGTTCTTCTGCACCCCAGTCTCCAACTTCTGCACTCTGCAACATTTCTTCTGCACCACAGTCTCCATCTGTGCTCTCAGTAACTGTCCTTCTGCACCCCAGTCTCCAAATTCTGCTCTCTGTAACGATCATTCTGCACCACAGTCTGAAACCTCTGCTCTTGGCAATGATCATTTTGCCCCTCAGTCTCCAACCTGTGCTCTCTGCATGATCATTCTGAACACCAGTCTCCAACCACTGCTCTCTGTAAAAGTCCTTCTGCACTTTAGTCTCCATCCTCTGCTCTCTGTAACAATCCTTCTGCACCTCAGTCTCCAAACTCTGCTACCTGTAAAAATCCTTCTGCACACCAGTCTCCAAACTCTGCTCTCTGTAACCGGTCTTTGCACCCCAGTCTCCAAACTCTGCTCTCTGTAACAGGCCTTCTGCACGACAGTCTCCAACCTCTTGTCTTTTCAATGAACCAACTGCACCTCAGTCTCCAACCACTGCTCCCTGCAACAGTCCTTCTGCACCCCAGTCTTTAAACTCTGCTCTCTGCAACAGTCCTTCTGCACCCCAGTATCCAACCTCTGCTCTCTATAACAGTCCTTCTGCAACCTAGTTACAAATATCTGCTCTCTGCAACAGTCCTTCTGCACCCGTCTTCAACATCTGCTCTCTGCAACAGTTCTTCTGCACCTCAGTCTTAAAACTCTGCTCTCTGCTATGACCCTTCTGCACCCCAGTCTCCTACATCTGCTCTCTCTAACAGTCCTTCTGCAACTCAGTTTCCCAACTCTGCTCTCTGTAACATCCTTCTGAAACCCAGTCTTTAAACTCTGCACTCAGTAACAGTCCTTTGGCACAACAGTCTCCAAACTCTGCTCTCTGTAACAGGCCTTCTCCAACCCAGTCTCCAACCTCTTCTCTCTGCAACGATTTTTCTCCACCCCAGTCTCCAACATCTGCTCTCTGCAACAGTCTTTTTGCACCCCAGTCTCCAAACTCTGCTCTCTGTAAGATCCATCTGAACGCCAGTCTCCAACCTCTGCTCTCTGTAACAGTCTTTCTGCACCCCAGTCTACTAACTTGCTCTCTGTAACAGTCCTTATGCACCTCAGTCTCAAAACTCTGCTCTGTGTAACAGTCATTCTGCACCCCAGTATCTAAAATCTGCTCTCTGCAACAGTCCTTCTGCACGCCAGTCTCCATCATCTGCTCTCTGCAACAGTCCTTCTGCACCCCATTCTCCAAACTCTGCTCTCTGCCACGATTTTTCTGGACCCCTGTCTCCAATGTCTGCTCTCTACAACAGTCTTTCTGCACCACAGTCTCCAACCTCTCTCTCTGTAAGATCCTTCTGCACTCGAGTTTCCAAACTCTGCTCTCTGTAACATTCTTTCTTAACCCCAGTCTCATACCACGATCCTCTGGAAAACTCCTTCTGCTCCCCAGTCTCCGAGTTTTGCTCTCTTTAACAGTCATTCTGTACCACAGTCTCCAACCTCTGCTCTTTGTAACGGTCCTTCTACACCCCAGTCTCCTAACTCTGCTTTCTGTATCAGTCTGTCTGAACCCCAGTCTCCAACCTCTGTTCTTTGTATCTATCCTTCTGCACCTCAGTCTCCAACCTGTGCTCTATGGAAGAGTCCTTTTGCACCCCAGTCTCAAACCTCTTTTCTCGGTAACAGTCCTATACCGCGGTCTTCTGCACCCAAATTTCTAAACTCTCTGTAAAAGTCTTCTTGAACTCAGACTCCAAACTCTGCTCTCTGTAACACTCCACCTGCACCTCAGTCTCCAACCTCTTCTCTTTGTAAGATCCTTCTGAAACCCAGTATCCATATACTGCTCTCTATAACAGTTCTTCTGCACCCCAATCTCCAACTTCTTCTCTATCTAATTGTCCTTCTGCACCACAGTCTCCAACCTCTGCTCTCTGCAACAGTCCTTCTGCACCCCAGTCTCCAACCTGTGTTCTCTGCAACAGACCTTTGGCACCCCAGTCTCCAACCTTTGTTCTCTGCAACAGTCTTTCTGCACCCCAGTCTCAAATCTCTGCTCTCTGTAACAGTCCTTCTGCACCCCAGTCTCCAAACTCTGATCTTTGTAACAATCCTTAGCAATTCAGTCTCCAACCTCTGCTCTATTTAACAGGACTTCTGCACCTCAGGTTCCAAACTTTGCTTTCTGCAACAGTCCTTCTACACTCCAGTCTTCAACCTCTGCTCTCTACAACAGTCCTTCTGCACCCCAGTCTCCAACCTCTGCTCTCATCAACAGTCCTTCTGCACCCCAGTCTCCAACGTCTGCTCTCTGCAACTGTCGTTCTGCACCACAGTCTCCAAACTCTGCTATCTGTAAGATTCTTCTGCACTCCAGTTTCCAAACTCTGCTCTCTGTAACATTCCTTCTCCACTCAAGTCTTTAACCTCTGCTTTCAGTAATTGTTCTGCGGCACCCCAGTCTCCAACGTCTGTCTTCTGGAACAGTACTTCTACTCCCGAGTTTCCAACATTTGCTCTCTGTAACAGTCCTTCTGTACCGCAGTCTCCAACCTCTGCTCTCCGTAACGTGCCTTCTGCACCCAGTCTCCAAACTCTGCTTTCTATATCAGTCTTTCTGAACCTCAGTCTCTAACCTGTGCTCTCTGTAACATTCCTTCTGCACCCCAGTCTCCCACCTCGGCTCTCTGTAACAGTTTTTCTATACCGCAATCTTCAATCTCTGGTCTCTGTAACAACCCTTCTGAACCCCAATTTCCAACCTCTTCTTTCTGTAACAGTCAAAATGCACCTCCGTCTCCAAATTCTGCTCTCTGTAAGATCCTTCTGCAACCCTGTATTTAACCTATGCTCTCTGTAACTGTCCTTCTGCACCCGAGTCTCCAAACTCTGCTCTCTGTAACACGACTTCTGCACCTCAGTCTTTAACCTATAGTCTCTGCAACAGTCCTTCTGTACCCCAGTCTTCAAACTCTGCACTCTGTAACAGTCCTTCTTCTCCCCAGTCTCCACACTCTGATCTCTGTAACAATCCTTCTGGACCTCAGTCTCCAACCTCTGCTCTCTACTACAGTCCTTCTGCTCCTAAGTCTTCAACCTCTATGCTCTACAAAAGTCCTTCTGCACCTTCGTCTCCAAACTCTGTTCTCTGTAAGATCCTTCTGAAACCCATTCGTCATACTCTGCTCTGTGTAACAGTCCTTCTAAACCCCAGACTCCAAACTCTGCTCTCTGTAACAGGCCTTCTGCAACCCAGTCTTCAACCTCTGCTCTCTGTAACAGGCCTTCTGAACCCCAGTCCCCAACCTGTACTCTGTGCAACAGTTATTCTGCACCCCAGTCTCCAACCTCTGCTCTCTGTAACAGTCCTTCTCTACCGCAGTATCCAACCTTTGTTCTTTGTAAGGGTCCTTATGCACCCCAGTATCCAAACTCTGCTTTCTGTATCCGTCGTTTTCCACCACAGTCTCCAAACTCTGCCCGCTGTAACAGTCCTTCTGCAACTCAGTCTACAAACTCTGCTCTCTGCAACAGTACTTATACACTCCAGTCTCCATCCTAAGCTCTCTCCCACAGTCCTTTTTTACCACAGACTCCAACATTTGCTCTCTAAAACAGTTCTTTTTCACCCCAGTCTCCAACCTCTGCTCTCTGTAAAAGTCCTTCTGTACTGCAGTCTCAAACCTCTGCTCTCTGTAAGGGTCCTTCTTCACCCGAGTCTCCAACTTCTGCTTTCTGTATCAGTTTTTCTGCACCCAAGTCTCCAACAGCTGCTCTCTGTAAGAGTGCTTCTGCTCCTCACTCTCCAACATCTGCTCTTTGTTAGAGCCTTCTGCAACCCAGTCTGTAAACTTTGACCTTTGTAACAGTCCTTCTGCACCCGTTCTTCAACCTCTGTTCTCTGTAACAGTCCTCGTGTAGTGCAGTCTCCAAAATATGCTCTCTGTAACGGTACTTCTGCACCCCAATATCCAACCTCTGCTCTCTGTAACAGTCTTTCTTCATCTCAGTCTCCAAACTCTGCACTCTGCCACAGTCCTCCTGCACCAAAGTCTCAAACCGCTACTCCCTGGAACACTCCTTCTGCACCTCAGTCTCTAACCTCTGCTCTCTGTAACAGTCCTTCTGTACGGCAGTCTCAAAACTCTGCTCTCTGTAACGGTCCTTCTGCACCCCAGTCTCCAACGTCTGCTTTCTGTATCAGTTCTTCTGCACCCCATTCTCCAACCTCTGCTCTCAGTAACAGGCCTTCTCCACCCCAGTCTCCAACGTCTGCTCTCTGCAACATTTCTTCTTCACCCTAGTCTCCATCTGTGCTGTCTGTAACTTTCCTTTTGCACCCCAGTCTCCACCCTCTGATCTCTGTAACAATCCTTCTGGACCTTTGTCTCTAAACTCGGCTCTCTACAACAGTCCTTCTGCTCCTAAATCTCCAACCTCTTCTCCCTGTAAAAGTTCTTCTGCACCTCAGTCTCCAACATTTGCTCTTTGTTAGATTATTCTGCAAACCAGTCTCCAAAGTCTGCCCTCTGTAACAGGCCTTCTGCACCCCTTCTCCAAACTCTGTTCTCTGTAGCAGTCCTTTTGCAACCCAGTCTCAATACTCTGCTCTCTACACAATCCTTCTTCACCCCAATATCCATCCTCTGCTCTCTGCAAAAGTCCTTCTTCACCCCAGTCTCCAAACTCTGCTCTTTGTAACAGTCCTCCTGTAGTGCAGTCTCCAAAATCTGCTCTCTGTAACGGTCCTTCTGAATGGCAGACTCCAACCTCTTCCCTCTGTAACAGTCCTTCTGCACCTCAGTCTCCAAACTCTGCTCTCTACAACAGTCCTCCTGCACCGCAGTCTGACAACTCTGTTCTCTGCAACGATCCTTCTGCACTCCAGTCTCCAACCTCTGCTCTCTGTAACAGTCCTGTTATACCTCAATCTCCAAACTCTGCTCTCTGTAAGATCCTTCTGCACCCTAGTCTCCAACATCTGCTCTCTGTAACAGTCCTGCTGCACCTTGGTCTACAACCTCTGCTCTCTGTAAGATCCTTGTGCAACCTTGTCTAAAAACTCTGCTCTCTGTAACAGTTCTTCTGCAACCTAGTCTCGAACCACTGCTCTCTGTAAAAGGCCTTTTGCACACCAAGCTTCAAATTCTACTCTCTGTAACAGTCCTTTTGCACCTCAGTCTCCAACCTCTGCTCTCAGCAACGATTCTTCTGCACCTCAGTCTCCAAACTCTTCTCTCTGTAACAGTCCTTCTGCTCCCTAGTCTCTAACCTCTGCTGTCTGCAACGATCCTTCTGCACCCCAGTCTCCAACCTCTGCTCTCTGCAACGATCCTTTTGCACCCAAGTCTCCAATATCTGCTCTATGCAACAGTCCTTCTGAATCTCTATCTCCAACCTGCTCTCTCTAATATCCTCCTGCACCACAGTTTCAAAACTCTGCTCTCAGTAACATTCCTTCTCCACCACAGTCTCAAACCTCTGCTTTCTGCAATGGTACTGCTGCACCTGAGTCTCCAACCTCTGTTTTCTGTAACAATTTTTCTTCTCCCCATCTCCAAAGTCTTCTCTATACAGTTCTTCTGCACCTAAGTCTCCAACCTCTGCTTTCTGCAAAAGTACTTCTGCACCCCGTCTCCAACCTCTGCTCTCTGTAATATCCTTCTACACCCTAGTCTCCAAACTCTGCTCTTTGTAACAGTCCTTCTACACCTCAGTCTCCAACCTATGCTCTCTGCAACAGTCCTTCTACACCCCATTCTCTAACCTCTGTTCTCTGCAACAGTCATTCTGAACCACAGTTTCCAACATTTGCTCTCTAACAGTCCTTCTCTACCCTAGTCTCCAACGTATCCTCACTGTAACAGTCTTTCTGTACTGCGGTCTCCAAACTCTGCTCTCTCTAACTGTCCTTCTGCACCACAGTCTCCAACCTCTGCTCTCTGTATCTGTACTTCTACACCCCAGTCTCCAACATCTGCTCTCTGTAACATTCCTTCTGCACCTCAGTCTCCAACCTCTGCTCTCTGCGACAGTTCTTCTGCACCCCAGTCTCCAACCTCTTCTCTCTGTAACAGTTCTTCAGCACCCTAGTCTCCACCATCTACACTCTGAAACAGTCTTTCTTAACCGCAGTCTCCAACCTCTGTTCTCTGTAACAGGCCTCCTGTACTGCGGTCTCCAAAGTCTGCTCTCTGTACTTTTCTTTCTGCACCGCAGTCTCCAACCTCTGCTTTCTCTATCAGTTCTTCTGCACCCCAGTCTCTAACCTGTAATCTCAATAACACTCCTGCATCTCAGTCTCCAAACTCTGCTCTCTGCAACATTCTTTGTGCACCCAGTCTCCAAACTCTGCTCTCTCCAACAGTCCTTTTACACTTCAGCCTCCAACCTCTAAAATCTGAAACAGTCCTTCTGCACCCCAGTCTCCAACAACCGCTCTCTTTAACAATCCTTCTGTACCTCAGTCTCCAACCTCTACTCTCTGTAACAGTCGTTCTGCACCTCAGTCTTCAACCTCTGCTCTGTGTAAGATCTTTCTGCAACCCAGTCTCCAAACTCTTCCCTCTGTAACAGTCCTTTTGCACCCTTTCTCCAAACTCTTCTTTAACAGGCCTTCTGCACCCCAGTCTCCAAACTCTGTTCTCTGTAACAGTCCTTTCGCACCCCAGTCTCAAACCTCTGCTCTCTACAACGATCCTTCTTCACCCTGGTCTCCAACGTCTGCTCTCTGAAACAGTCCTTCTGCACCCAAGTCTCCAACAACTGCTCTCTGCAACAGTCGTTCTGCACCTCAGTCTAAAAATTCTGTGCTCTGCAATAATCCTTGTGCACCCCAGTCTCCAAACTCAACTCTCTGTAACAGTCCTTTTGCACCCCAGTCTCAAACCTCTGCTCTCTGTAACAGTTTTTCAATACCGCAGTCTCCAAACTCTGGTCTCTGTAACGGTTCTTCTGCACCCCAATATCCAACCTCTGCTTTCTGTAACAGTCTTTCTGCACCTCAGTCCCAAATCTCTGCTCTCTGTAGCAGGCCTTCAGCTCCCCAGTCTTCAAAATCTGCTCTCTCCAATGATCTTTCTTAACCACTGTCTCCAAACTCTAATCTGTGCAACAGTCCATCTGCACCTCAGGCTCCAAATTCTGCTCTCTGTAAAATCCATCTGAACCCCAGTCTCCAAAGTCTGCTCTCTGCAACAGTCCTATTGGAACAGAGTCTCAAACCTCTGCTCTCTTTACCAGTCCTTCAGCACCCCAGTCTCCACACTCTGCTCTCTGTAACAGTCTTTCTGCACCTCAGTCTCCAATATCTGCTCTCTGCAACAGTCCTTCTGCACTCCAGTCTCCAACCTCTGCTCTCTGTAACAGTTTTTCTATACCGCAGTCTCCAACCTCTGCTCTCTGCAACAGTCCTTCAGTCTCAAAACTCTGCTCTCTGCTACGATCCTTCTGCACCCCAGTCTCCAAACTCTGCTCTCTGTAACAGTCCTTATGCACCACAGTCTCCAAAATCTGGTCTCTGTAAGATCCTTCTTCACTCCAGTTTTTAAACTCTGCTCTCTGTAACATTATTTCTTCAACACATTCTTTAAACTCTGCTTTCTGCCAGTGTCCTACGTCACCCCAGTCTCCAACCTCTGTCTTCTGCAACAGTCCTTCTGCTCCCCAGTCTCAAACATCTGCTCTTTGTAACAGTCCTTCTGTACCTCAGACTCCAAACTCTACTCTCCATAACAAGCCTTCTGCACCCGAGTCTTCAAACTCTGCTTTTTGTATCAGTCCTTCTGAACCTGAGTCTCAAACCTCTACTCTATGTATCTATCCTTCTGCACCTCAGTCTGCAACCTATGCTCTCTGTAACAGTTTTTCTATATCGCAGTCTCCAAACTCTGGTCTCAGTAAGTGTCATTCTACACTCCTATTTCCAACCTCTACTTTCTGAAAGAGTCCTTCTGCACCTCAGTCTCCAAACTCTGCTCTTATAACAGTCTTTCTACACCTCAGTCTCCAACCTCTTCTCTCTGTAACAGTCCTTCTGCACCTCAGTCTGACACCTCTGCTCTCTACAGAATCCTTCTGCACCCCAGTCTCAAAACACTGCTCTCTGTAACAGTCATCCTGGAACTGAGTCTCCAAACTCTGCTCTCTGTAATATTCTTCAGCAACTCAGTCTTCAACCTCTGCTCTCTATAACAGTCCTTCTGCACCACAGTCTCCAACCTCTCCTCTCTGTAACAGGCCTTCTGCACGCCAGTCTACAAACTCTTCTCTCTGTAGCAAGCCTTCTGCACCCCAGTCTCCAAAATCTGCTCTCTGCAATGATACATCTGCACCCCAATCTTCAACCTCTGCTGTCTGCAATGATCCTACTACACCCCAGTCTCCTACCTCTGATTTCTGTAACAGTCCTTCTGCTCCTCAGTCTTCAAATTCTGCTCTCAGTAAGATCCTTCTGCACCCCAGTATCTAACCTCTGCTCTCTGTAACAGTCCTTCTGCATCCAAATCTCCAACATATGCTCTCTGTTACAGGACTTCCGCATGTAATTCTCCAACATCTGCTCTCTGTAACAGTCCTTTTGCACTCAAGTCTCCAACGTCTGCTCTCTAAAACAGTCTTTCTGCACCCTAGTTAAAAACATCTGCTCTCTTCAACAGTCCTTCTGCACCCCAGTCTCCAATATCTGCTCTCTGAAAAAGTTCTTCTGCACCTCAGTCTGAAAACTCTACTCTCTGCAACAACCCTTCTGCACCCCAGTCTACTACCTTTGTTCTCTGTAACAGTCCTTCTGCACCTCAGTCTCCCAACTCTGCTCTCTGTAAGATCCGTCTTAAATCCAGTCTTTAAACTCTGCACTCTGTAACAGTCCTTTTGCACCCCAGTCTCCAAACTCTGTTCTCTGTAAGATCCATCTGAATTCCAGTATCCAACCTCTGCTCTCTGTAACAGTCCTTCTGTACCCCAGTCTCCATACTCTGCTCTTTGTAACAGTCTTTCTACACTTCAGTCACCGACCTCTGCTCCTTGTAACAGTCCTTCTGCACCCCAGTTTCTAAAATCTGCTCTCTACAACAGTCTTTCTGCACCCCAGTCTCCAATCTCTGCTCTCTGCAATGATACTACTGCACCCGTGTCTTTAATTTCTGCTCCTTTCAACGATCCCTCAGCACCCCAGTCTCAAAACTTTAGTCTATGTAACAGGACTTCTACACCTCAGACTCCAATCTCTGCTCTGTGCAACAGTCCTTCTGCATCACAGTCTCCAAACTCTGGTCTCTGTAAGATCCTTCTGTACTCTAGTTTCCAAACTCTGTTCTCTGAAACATTCCTTCTCCACCCAAGTCTTTAACCTCTGCTTTCTGCAAGTGTCCTGCGGCACCCCAGTCTCCAACCTCTGTCCTGTGCAACAGTCCTTCTGCACCTCAGTCTGAAACCTCTGGTCTCTGCACGATCCTTCTGAACCCAGTCTCCAACATCTGCTCTCTGTAACAGTCCTTCTGTACCGCAGTCTCCAAACTCTGCTCTCCGTAGCTGTCCTTCTGCACCCCAGTCTCCAAACTCTGCTTTGTGTATCAGTCCTTCTGAACCTCAGTCTCAAACCTCTGCTCTCTGTATCTATCCTACTGCACCTCAGTCTCCAACCTGTGCTCTCTTTAACATTCCTTCTGCACCCAGTCTCCAACCTCTGCGCTCTGTAACAGTTTTTCTATACCGCAGTCTCCAAACTGTGGTCTCTGTAACGGTTCTTCTGCACCCCAATTTCCAACCTCTGCTTTCTGCAACAGTCTTTTTGCACCCCAGTCTCCAAACACTGCGCTTTGTAAGATCCATCTGAACCCCAGACTCCAAAGTCTACTCTCTGTAAAAGTTCTTCTGCACCCGAGTAATCAAACTATGCTCTCTGTAACACTCCTTCTGCACCTCAGTCTCCAACCTCTGCTCTCTGTAAGATCTTTCTGCACTCAAGTTTCCAAAATCTGCTCTGCCTATCATTCCTTCTCCACCACAGTCTCCAACGACTTTTTCTGCGAGGGTCCTACAGCACCAAAGTCTCCAAACTCTGTCATTTGTAACAGTCCTTCTGCTTCCCAGTCTCCAACATCTGCGCTCTGTAACAGTCCTTATATACCGCAGTCTCCAACCACTGCTCTTGTAAAGGTCCTTCTACAACCCAGTCTCCAACCTCTGCTTTTTGAATCAGTCCTTCTGCACCCCAATTTCCAACCTCTGCTTTCTGTAACAGTCCTTCTGCACCTCAGTCTCTAAACTCTGCTCTCTGTAAAAGTCCTTCTACACCTCAGTCTCCAACCTCTGCTCTCCTTAACAGTACTTCTGCACCTCAGTCTGAAACCTCTGCTCTCTAAGATTCTTCTGCACCGCAGTCTCCAATCACTGCTCTCTGTAACAGTCCACCTGCACCTCAGGCTCAAACCTCTGCTCTCTGTAAGTGCCTTCAGCAACCCAGTCTCCAAACTCTGCTCTCTGTAACAGTCCTTCTGAACGCCAGTCTCCAAACTCTCCTCTGTGTAACAGGCCTTCTGCACGCCAGTCTCAAAACTCTGCTCTGTTTAGCAGGCCTTCTGAACCCCAGTCTCCAACCTCTGCTCTCTGCAACGATCTTCTGCACCCCAGTCTCCAAACATTGCTCTCTGCAATGATCCTACTTCACCCGAGTCTCCAACCTCTGATCTCTAACACAGTTCTTCTGCACCTCAGTCTCCAAATTCTAATCATTGTAAGATCCTTCTGCACCCCTGTTTGAACCTCTGCTCTCTGTAACAATCCTTCTGCACCCCAGTCTCCAAATCTGCTCTCCGCAACAGTCCTTCTGTACCCCAGTCTGAAAACTCTGCTCTCTGCAACAGTCCTTCTGCACCCTAGTTACCAATATTTGATCTCTGCTACAGTCCTTCTGCACCCCAGTCTCCAACCTCTGCTCTCTGTAACAGTCCTCCTGTACTGCAGTATCCAAACTCTGCTCTCTGTAACGGTCTTTCTGCACGACAGTCTCCAACTTCTGCTCTCTGTAGGACTTTCTGCACCTAAGACTCCAACCTCTGCTCTCTGGAACAGTCCTTCTGCACCCCAGTCTCAAAAGTGTACTCTCTACAAAGGTCCTTCAGCACCCCAATTTCCAAACACTGCTTCCTGTAACAATCCTTCTGCACCCCAGTCTCCAAATCTGCTCTCCGCAACAGTCCTTCTGTACATCAGTCTGAAAACTCTGCTCTCTGCTACAGTCCTTCTGCAGCCCAGTCTCCAACCTCTGCTCTCTGTAACAGTCCTCTTGTACTGCAGTATCCAACCTCTGCTCTCTGTAACGGTCTTTCTGCACCCAGACTCAAATCTCTGCTTTCTGTATCAGTTTTTCTGCACCACAGTTTTCAACCTCTGCTTTCTGTAGGACTCTTTTTGCACCTCAGTCTCCAACCTCTGCTCTCTGGAACAGTCCTTCTGCACCCCAGTCTCAAAAGTCTACTCTCTACAAAGGTCCTTCTGCACCCCAGTCTCCAACCTCTGCTCTCTGCAACTGTCCTTCTGCACCCAGTCTCCAAACTCTGCTGTCTTTAACAATTCTTCTGCACCTCAGTCTCCAAGCTCTGTATTCTGAAACGTTCCTTCTGCACCTCAATCTCAAACCTCTACTCTCTGTAACAGTCTTTCTGCACCTCATTCTCCAACCTCTGCTCTCTGTAGGATCCTTTTCCAACCCACTCTCCAAAGTCTACTCTCTGTAACAGTCCTTCTAAAGACCAGTCTCCAACCTCTGCTCTCTGCACCAATCCTCTTGCACCTCAGTCTCCAACCTCTGCTCTCTGCAACAGTCTTTCTGAATCCCAGTCTCCAACATCTTCTCTCTTCAACAGTCATTCTGCACCCCAGTCTCCAAACTCTGCTCACTTCAACAGCCCTCTTGCACCACAGTCTCCAACATCTGCTCTCTGTAAGATCCTCCTGCACTCCAGTTTCCAAACTCTGCTCTCTGTAATATTCCTTCTCCACCCCAGTCTTTAACCTCTGCTTTCTGCAAGTGTCCTGTGGCACCCCAGTCTCCAACATCTGTCCTCTGCAACAGTCATTCTGCTCCCCAGTCTCCAACATCTGCTCTCTGTAACAATCCTTTTGTACTGCAGTCTCCAACCTGTGCTCTTTGTAACATTCCTTCTGTACCCCAGTCTTCTACTTCTGCTCTCTCTAACAGTCCTTCTGCTCCCCAGTCTCTAAAATCTGCTATCTGCAACAGTTCTTCTGCACCCCAGTTTCCAATATCTGCTCTCTGTAACAGTCCTTCTGCACCACAGTCTCCAAATTCTGCTCTCTGTAAGATCCTACTGCACTCCATTTTTTAAACTTTGCTTTCGGTAACATTCCTTCTACACCCAAGTCTCTAACCTCTGTCCTCTGCAACAGTTCTCTGCTCCCCAGTTTCCGACATCTGCTCTCTGTAACAGTCCTTCTGTACCGCATTCTCCAAACTCTTCTCTTTATAAAAGTCCTTCTACACATCAGTCTCAAACCTCTACTTTATGTATCAGTCTGTCTGAACCCCAGTCTCCAAACTCTGTTCTCTGTATCTATCTTTCTGCACCTCAGTCTCCAACCTGTGCTCTATGTAAGAGTCCTTCTGCACCCTAGTCTCCAACCTCTGCTCTCGGTAACAGTCCTATACCACAGTCTCCAACCTCTGCTCTGTAACGGTCCTTCTGAACCCCAATTTACAAACTCTGCTTCCTGTAACAGTCCTTCTGCACCTGAGTCTCCAAACTCTGCTCTCTGTAACAGTCCTTTTAAACCTAAGTCACCAACCTCTGTTCTCTGTAAAATTCTTTCTACACCTCCGTCTGAAACCTCTGCTCTCTGCAGGATACTTTTGCACCCCAGTCTCCAACCACTGCTCTCTGTAACAGTCCGCCTGCAACTCAGTCTCCAACCTCGGCTCTCTTTAAGATCCTTCAGTAACCCAGTCTCCAAACACTGCTCTCTGTAACAGTCTTTCTTAACCTCAGTCTCCAACATCTGCTCTCTGTAACAGTCCTTCTGCACCTCATTCTCCAAACTCTGCTCTCTGTAAGATCCTTCTAGAACCCAGTCTTTAAAATCTGCACTCTGTAACAGTCCTTCTACACAACAGCCTCCAAACTCTGCTCTCTGTAACAGGACTTCTACAAGCCAGTTCAACCTCTGCTCTATGTAACAGGCCATCTTCACCCCAGTCTCCAACCTCTTCTCTCTACATCGATTCTTCTCCACCACAGTCTCTAACCACTGCTCTCTGCAACAGTCCTTTTGCACCCCAGTCTTAAAACTCTGCTCTCTGTAAGATACATCTGAACCCCAGTCTCCAACCTCTGCTCTCTGTAACAGTCCTTCTGCATCCCAGTCTCCAAACTCTGCTCTCTGTAACATTTCTTCTGCACCTCAGTCTCCAACCTATGCTCTCTCTAACAGTTCTTCTGCAGTCCTGTCTCCAACCTCTGCTCTCTGCAAAAGTCCTTCTGCACCCCAGTCTCCAGCCTCTGCTCTCTGCAATGATCCTTCTGGACCCGAGTCGCCATCCTCTGCTCTCTGCAACATTCCTTCTGCACCACACAGTCTCCAACCTGCGCACTCTGTAAGATCTGTCTGCACTCCAGTTTCCAACTCTGCTCTCTGTAACATTCATTCTCCACCCCAGTTTTTAAACTCTGCATTCTGCAAGTGTAAAGCAGCACCCAAGTCTCCAACCTATGTCCTCTGCAACAGTCCTTCTTCTGCCCAGTCTCCAACGTCTGCTCTCTGAAACAGTCCTTCTGTACCGCAGTCTCCAACATCTGCTCTCCATAACGGTCTTTCTTCACCCCAGTGTCCAAACTCTGCTTTATGTATCAGTTTTTCTGAACCCCAGCGTCACACCTTTGCTCTCTGTATATATCGTTCTGTACCTTTGTCTCCAACCTGTGCTCTCTGTATCATTTCTTCTACACGCCAGCCTCCAACCTCTGCTTTCTGTAACTGTTTTTCTATACCGCAGTCTACAAACTCTGCTCTCTTTAACGGTCCTTCTGCAGCCCAATTTCCAAACTCTACACCCTATACCAGTCTTTCTGCACCTGAGTCTCCTAACTCTGCTCTCTGTAACAGTCCTTCTATAACTCTGTCTCCAACCTCTGCTCTCTGTAACAGTCTTTCTGCACCTCAGTCTCCAACCTCTACTCTCTGTTAGATCCTTCAGTAAACCAGTCTCCAAACTCTGCTCTCTACAACAGTCCTTCTGCATCTCAGTCTCTAATTCTGCTCTCTGTAAGATCCTTCTGCACCCCTGTCTCTAAGCTCTGCTCCTTGCAACGATCCCTCTGCACCACAGTCTCCAACCTCTGCTCTATGTAACAGGACTTCTGCACCTCAGTCTCCAACCTCTGCTTTATGTAACAGGACTTCTGCACCTCAGTCTCCAACCTCTGCTCTCTGCAACAGTCCTTCTGCACCACAGTCTCCAAACTCTGCTTTCTGCAACAGTTGTTCTGCACCGCAGTCTCAAACATCTGCTCTCTGCAACAGTCCTTCTGCAAACCAGTCTCAAACCTCTGCTCTCTGCAATAGTTCTTCTACACCACAGTCTTCAACCTCTGCTCTCTGAAGCATTTTTTTTGCACCTCAGTCTCCAAACTCTGTTCTCTGCAAAGGTACTTCTGCACATCAGTCTCCAAACTCTACTCTCTTTAACAGTCCTTCTGCACTTCAGTCTCCAACCTCTGCTCTCTGTAGCATCCTTCTAAACCCAGTCTCCAAACTCTACTCTCTCTAACAGTCTTTCTGCACACCAGTCTCAAAACTCTGCTCTCTGCAATGATCTTTCTTAACCCCAGTATCCAACGTCTGCTCTCTGCAACAATCCTTCTGCACCCCAGTCTCAAAACTCTGATCTCTGCAACAGTCCTTCTGCACCCCAGTCTCCAACCTATACTCTCTACAAAAGTTCTTCTGCACCCCAGTCTCCAAACTCTGCTTTCTGTAGCATTTTCTCCTGCACCTCAGTCTCCAAACTCTGTTCGCAGCAAGGGTAATTCTGCACCTCAGTCTCCAAACTCTACTCTCTTTAACAGTCCTTCTGCACTTCAGTCTCCAACCTCTTCTCTGTGTAACATCCTTCTGAAGACCAATCTCCAAACTCTGTTCTCTGTAACATTTCTCTTCCACCCGAGTCTCAAACCTTTGTCCTTTGCAACAGTCCTTCTGCTCCCCAGTCTCCTAAATCTGCTCTCTGTAACAGTCCTTCTGTACCACAGTCTCCAACCTCTGCTCCTTATAACGGTCCTTCTACACCCCAGTCTCCAAACTCTGCTTTCGGTATCAGTCTGTCTGAACCCCAGTCTTCAACTTCTGTTCTCTATCGATCGTTCTGCACATCAGTCTCCAACCTGTGCTCTATGTAAGAGTCGTTCTGCACCCCAGAGTCTAACCTCTGCTCTCGGTAATATTCCTATACCGCAATCTCAAACCTCTGCTCTCTGTAACAGTCCTTCTGAACCCCAATTTCCAAACACTGCTTTCTGTAACAGTCTTTCTGCACCTTAGTCTCCAAACTCTGCTCTGTGTAAAAGTCCTTCTACACCTCAGTCTCCAACCTCTGCTCTCTGTAACAGTCCTTCTGCACCTCAGTCTGAAATCTCTGGTCTCTGCATGATCCTTCTGAACATGAGGCTCCAATATCTGCTCTCTGTAACAGTCCTTCTGTACTGCAGTCTCCAAAATCTGCACTCTGTAAGATCCTTCAGCAACCAAGTCTCCAAATACTGCTTTCTGTATCAGTCCTTTTAAACCACAGTCTCCAACCTCTGCTCTCTGTATCTATCTTTCTGAACCTCAGTCTCCAACCTGTACTTTCTCTAACAGTCTTTCTGCACCCAAGTGACCCACCTCTGCTCTCTTTAACAGTCCTTCTATACCGCAGTCTCCAAACTCTGGTCTCTGTAACGGTCCTTCTGCACCCCAATTTCCAACCTCTGCTTTCTGTAACAGTCCTTCGGCACCTAAGTCTCCAAACTCTGCTCTTCGTAACAGTCATTCTACAACTCAGTCTCCAACCTCTACTCTCTGTAACAGTACTTCTGCACCTGAGTCTGAAACCTCTGCTCTCCACGATCCTTCTGCAACCCAGTCTCCAACATCTGCTCTCTGCAACAGTACTTTTGCACCTCAGTCTCCAAACTCTGCTCTCTGTAAGATCCATCTGAACCCCAGTCTCCATCCTCTGCTCTCTGTAACAGTCCTTCTGCACAACAGTCTCCAAATTCTGCTTTCTGTATCTGTCCTTCTACACCTCAGTCTCCAATCTCTGCTCTCTGTAACAGTCCATCAGCACCCCAGTCTCTAAAATATGCTCTCTGCAACAGTCCTTCTGCACCCCTGTCATCAACATCTGCTCTCTGCAACAGTCCTTCTGCACCCCAGTCTCCAAACTCTGCTCTCTGCAACGATCCTTCTGGAACCCAGTCTCCAACGTCTGCTCTCTGCAACAATCCTTGTGCACCATAGTCTCCAACCTCTGCTATGTGTAAGATACTTCTGCACTCCAGTTTCCAAACTCTGTTCTCTGTAACATTTCTTCTCCACCGCAGTCTCCAACCTCTGTCCTCTGCAACAGTCCTTCTGCTCTCCAGTCTTCGAGATCTGCTCTCTGTAAGAGTCATTCTGTACCGCAGTCTCCAAACTCTTCTCTCTGTAACGGTCCTTCTACACCCCAATTTCCTACCTCCGCTTTCTGTAACAGTCCTTCTGCACCTCAGTCTCCAAACTCTGCTCACTGTAACAGTCCTTCTGAACACCAGTCTCCAAACTCTGCTCTGTATATCTGTCCTTCTGCACCTCAGTCTCCAAACTCTGCTCTCTGTAACAGTTCATCTGCACCCCAGTCTCTAAAATCTCTCTGAAACAGTCCTTCTACACCCCAGTCTCTAACATCTGCTCTCTGCAACAGTCCTTCTGCACCCAAGTCTCCAAACTCTGCTCGCTGCAACGATCCTTCTGGACCCCAGTCTTCAACGTCTGTTCTCTGCAACAGTCCGTGTGCACCAAAGTCTCCAACCTCTGCTAGGTGTAAGATCCTTCTGCACTCCAGTTTCCAAACTCTGCTCTCTGTAACATTCCTTCTCCACCACAGTCTCCAACCTCTGTCCTCTACAACAGTCCTTCTGCTCCCCAGTCTCCGAGATCTGCTCTCTGTTACAGATATTCTGTACCACAGACTCTAAACTCTTCTCTATGTAACGGTCCTTCTACACCCCAATTTCCAACCTCTGCTTTCTGTAACAGTCCTTCTGCACCTCAGTCATCAAACTCTGCACTCTGTAACAGTCCTTATAATCCCAAGTCTCTAGCCTCTGCACACAGCAACAGTCCTTCTTCACCTGAGTCTTAAAACTCTGCTGTCTGCAACGAACCTTCTGCACCCCAGTCTCCTAACTCTGCTCTCTATAACAGTCCTTCTACAACTCAGTCTCCAACCTCTGCTCTCTGTAACAGTCCTTCTGCACCTCAGTCTCAAAAATTTTCTCTCTGTAAGATCCTTGACTAACCCAGTCTCCAAACTCTGATCTCTGTAAGAGTCCTTCTGTACCGCTGTCTCCAAACTCTGCTCTCCATAACGGTCCTTCTACAGCCCACTCTCCAAACTCTGCTTTCTATATCAGTCTGTCTAAACTCCAGTCTTCAACTTCTGTTCTCTATCGATCCTTCTGCACCTCAGTCTCCAACCTGTGCTCTATGTAAGACTCGTTCTGCACCCCAGAATCTAACCTCTGCTCTCGGTAACATTCCTATACCGCAGTCTCCAAACTCTGCTCTCTGTAACGGTCCTTCTGCACCCCAATTTCCAAACACTGCTTCCTGTAACAGTCCTTCTGCACCTGAGTCTCCAAACTCTGCTCTCTGTAAAAGTCCTTCTACACCTCAGTCTCCAACCTCTGCTCTCTGTAACAGTCCTTCTGCACTTCAGTCTGAAACGTCTGGTCTCTGCACGATTCTTCTGAACCCCAGTCTCCAATATCTGCTCTCTGTAACAGTCCTTCTGTACTGCAGTCTCCAAAATCTGATCTCTGTAAGATCCTTCAGCAACCCAGTCTCCAAATACTGCTTTCTGTATCAGTCCTTCTAAACCGCAGTCTCCAACCTCTGCTCTCTGTAATGGTCCTTCTGCACCCCAATTTCCAAACACTGCTTCCTGTAACAGTCCTTCTGCACCTGAGTCTCCAAACTCTGCTCTCTGTAAAAGTCCTTCCACACCTCAGTCTCCAACCTCTGCTCTCTGTAACAGTCCTTCTGCACCTCAGTCTGAAACCTCTGGTCTCTGCATGATCCTTCTGAACATGAGGCTCCAATATCTGCTCTCTGTAACAGTCCTTCTGTACTGCAGTCTCCAAAATCTGCTCTCTGTAAGATCCTTCAGCATCCAAGTCTCCAAATACTGCTTTCTGTATCAGTCCTTCTAAACCACAGTCTCCAACCTCTGCTCTCTGTATCTATCTTTCTGAACCTCAGTCTCCAACCTGTACTTTCTCTAACAGTCTTTCTGCACCCAAGTGACCCACCTCTGCTCTCTTTAACAGTCCTTCTATACCGCAGTCTCCAAACTCTGGTCTCTGTAACGGTCCTTCTGTACCCCAATTTCCAACCTCTGCTTTCTGTAACAGTCCTTTGGCACCTAAGTCTCCAAACTCTGCTCTTCGTAACAGTCATTCTACAACTCAGTCTCCAACCTCTACTCTCTGTAACAGTACTTCTGCACCTGAGTCTGAAACCTCTGCTCTCCACGATCCTTCTGCAACCCAGTCTCCAACATCTGCTCTCTGCAACAGTACTTTTGCACCTCAGTCTCCAAACTCTGCTCTCTGTAAGATCCATCTGAACCCCAGTCTCCATCCTCTGCTCTCTGTAACAGTCCTTCTGCACAACAGTCTCCAAATTCTGCTTTCTGTATCTGTCCTTCTGCACCTCAGTCTCCAAACTTTGCTCTCTGTAACAGTCCATCAGCACCCCAGTCTCTAAAATATGCACTCTGCAACAGTCCTTCTGCACCCCAGTTATCAACATCTTCTCTCTGCAACAGTCCTTCTGCAACCCAGTCTTCAAACTCTGCTCTCTGTGACGATCCTTCTGAACCCCAGTCTCCAACGTCTGCTCTCTGCAACAATCCTTGTGCACCATAGTCTCCAACCTCTGCTATGTGTAAGATACTTTTGCATTCCAGTTTCCAAAATCTGCTCTCTGTAACATTTCTTCTCCACCGCAGTCTCCAACCTCTGTCCTCTGCAACAGTCCTTCTGCTCTCCAGTCTCCGAGATCTGCTCTCTGTAAGAGTCATTCTGTACCGCAGTCTCCAAACTCTCCTCTCTGTAACGGTCGTTCTACACCCCAATTTCCAACCTCCGCTTTTGTAACAGTCCTTCTTCACCACAGTCTCCAAACTCTGCTCTCTGTAACAGTCTTTCTGAACACCAGTCTCCAAACTCTGTTCTGTGTGTCTGTCCTTCTGCACCTCAGTCTCCAACCTCTGCTCTCTGTAACAGTTCATCTGCACCCCAGTCTCTAACATCTGCTCTCTTAAACAGTCCTTCTGCACCCCAGTCTCTAACATCTGCTCTCTGCAACAGTCCTTCTGCACCCAAGTCTCCAAACTCTGCTCTCTGCAAGGATTCTTCTGGACCCCAGTCTCCAATGTCTGTTCTCTGCAACAGTCCGTGTGCACCAAAGTCTCCAACCTCTGCTAGGTGTAAGATCCTTCTGCACTCCAGTTTCCTAACTCTGCTCTCTGTAACATTTCTTCTCCACCACAGTCTCCAACCTCTGTCCTCTGCAACAGTCTTTCTGCTCCCCAGTCTCCGAGATCTGCTCTCTGTAACAGATATTATGTACCACAGACTCCAAAATCTTCTCTTTTAACGGTCCTCCTACACCCCAATTTCCAACCACTGCTTTCTGTAACAGTTTTTCTATTCCCCAGTCTCCAGCCTCTGCTCTCAGCAACAGTCCTTCTTCACCTGAGTCTTAAAACTCTGCTGTCTGCAACGAAGCTTCTGCACCCCAGTCTCCTAACTCTGCTCTCTATAACAGTCCTTCTACAGCTCAGTCTCCAACCTCTGCTCTCTGTAACAGTCCTTCTGCACCACAGTCTCAAAAATCTGCTCTTTGTAAGACCCTTGACTACCCCAGTCTCCTAACTCTGATCTCTGTAACAGTCCTTCTGCACCTGAGTCTCCTAACTCTGTTCTCTGTAACACCCTTCTGCAACCCAGTCTCCAAACTCTGCTCTCTGTAACAGTCCTTCTTCACAACAGTTTTCAACATCTGCTTTCTATAACAAGAATTCTGCAACCTAGTCTTGAAACTCTGCTATCTGTAACAGGCCTTCTGAACTCCAGTCTCCAAACTTTTCTCTCTTCAATGATTCTTCTCCACCCCAGTCTCCAACCTCTGCTCTTGGCAAGAGTCTTTCTACACCCCAGTCTCCAAACTCTGCACTCTGTAATAGGCCTTCTGCACCTCAGTTTTAAAAATCTGCTCTCTGTTACAGTCATTCTATACCGCAGTTTCCAAACTCTGCTCTCGGTATTGGTCTTTCTGCACCCCAATTTGCAACCTCTGATCTGTAGCAGTCCATCTGCACCTCAGTCTCCAAACTCTGCTCTCTGTAACAGTCCTTCTGCACCTCAGTCTCCAACATGTGCTCTCTGTAACAGTCTTTCTGCACCTCAGTATCCAACCTCTGCTCTGTGTAAAAGTCCTTCTGCACCTCAGTATGAAACCTCTGGTCTCTGCACGATCCTTCTGCACCCCAGTCTCCAACCACTACTCTCTGTAACAGTCTTCCTGCACCTCAGTCTCCAAACTCTGCTCTCTGTAAGATCTTTCTGCAACCAAGTTTTTAAACTCTGCACTCTGTCTCAGTCCTTCTTCACAACAGTCTCCAACCTCTGATCTCTGTAACAGTACCTCTGAAACCCAGTCTCCAAACCTCGGCTCACTGTAACAGGCCTTCTGCACCCCAGTCTCCATCCTTTTTTCTCTGCAACGATTCTTCTCAACACCAGTCTCCAACCTCTGCTCTCTGCAACAGTCCTTTTGCACCAGAGTCTCCAACCTCTTCTCTCTGTAAGAACCATCTGCATCCCAGTCTTCAACCTCTGCTCTCTGCAACAGTCCTTCTGAACCACAGTCTACAAACTCTCCTCTCTGCAATGATGCTTCTGGACCCCAGTCTTCAATGTCTGATCTCTGCAACAGTCCTTCTGCACCAGAGTCTCCAACCTCTGATCTCTGTAAGATCTTTTTGCACTCCAGTGTCCAAACTCTGCTCTCTCTAACATTCCTTCTCCACCCCAGGCTCCAACCTCTGCTTTATGCAAGTGTCCTGGGGCACCCCAGTCTCCATCATCTGTCTTCTGTCACAGTCCTTCTGCTCCCCAGTCTCCAATATCTGCTCTCTGTAACAGTCCTTAAGTAACGCAGTCTCCAACCTCAGCTCTCTGTAAAGGTCCTTCTGCACCCTTGTCTCCAACCTCTTCTTTCTGTATCAGTCTTTCTGAACCCCAGTCTTCAACCTCTGCTCTCTGTAACAGTCTTTCTACACCTCAGTCTCTAACCTCTGCTCTCTCTAACAGTCCTTCTGCACCTCAGTCTGAATCCTCTGCTCTCCAAGA
>NW_027523837.1:0-39981 GCF_052094955.1 Ictidomys tridecemlineatus | reverse complement strand
AGTCTCCAACATCTGCCCTCTGTAACAGTTCTTCGGCACCCAGTCACCTCACTCTGCTCTATTCAACGATCTTTCTGCACCCAAATTTCCAACATCTGCCCTCTGTAACAGTTCTTCGGCACCCCAGTATCCTCACTCTGCTCTCTGCAACGATCCTTCTGCACACAAGTCTCCAAACTGTACTCTCTGCAACAGTCCTTCTGCATCCGAGTTTTCAAACTCTTCTCTCTGTAAGATCCTTCTGAACCCATTTTCCAAACTCTTCTCTCTGTAACATTACTTCTGCACCCCAGTCTTCAAACTCTGCTCTCTGCAATGGTCCCTCTGCACCCTAGTCTCAAACCTCTGTTCTCTACAACAGTTCTTCTGTACAAGAGTCTTCAACATCTATTCTCTGTAAGGGTCCTTTTTCACCACAGTCTCCAACCTCTGCTTTCTGTATCAGTTCTTCTGCAACACAGTCTCCAAACTCTGCTCTCTGTAAAAGACTTCTGCACCTCACTTTGCAACCTCTGCTCTCTGCAACAGTCCTTCTGCACCCCAGTCTTCAACCTTGCTCTCTGCAACAGTCCTTCTGCAACCCAGCCTCCAATATCTGCTCTCTGCCACAGTCCTTCTTCACCCCAGTCTTCAACCTCTGCTCTCTGTAACAGTCCTTCTGTACTGCAGTCTCTAAACTCTCTTTGTAACGATCATTCTCCTCCCCAGTCTACAAACTCTGCTTTCTGTATCAGTTTTTCTGAACCCCAGTCTCCAACCTCTGCTCTCTTTAAATTTTCTTCTGCACCTCAGACTCCAACCTCTGCTCTCTGCAAACGTCTTTCTTCGCCCCAATCTCTAACCTCATCTTTGCAACAGTCCTTCTGCACCTCAGTGTTCAACCTCTGATCTCTTTAAGAACCTTCTGTAACCCAGTCTCCAACTTCTGATTTCTACAATGGTCCTTCTACACCCGAGTCTTTAACCTCTGTTCTCTACAACACTTATTCTGCACCCAATTCTCAAACCTCTTCTCTCTGTAACAGTACTTCTACACCCCAGTCTCCAAACTCTGCTTTCTGTATCAGGCTTTATGCACCACAGTCTCCAACCTCTACTCTCTTTTACAGTTCTTCTGCATCCCATTCTCCAACTTCTGCTCTCTTCAACAGTCTTTCTGAACCATAGACTCCTCACCTACTCTCTGCAACAGTCTTCTGTACCCCAGTCTCCAAGCTCTGCTTTGTGTAACAGTCCTTCTGCACCACAGTCTCCAACCTATGCTCTCTGAAACAGTCCTTCTACCCCTCAGTCTTCAACCTCTGTTTCTGCAATTGTCCTGCTACACCTCAGTCTCCAAACTTTGCTATCTGCAACAGTCCTGCTGCACCCCAGTCTCCAACCTCTGCTCTCTGTAACAGTTCTTCTTCACCCCAGTCTACAACATCTGCTCTCTGCAACATTTCTTCTTCACCCCAGTCTCCAACATGTGCTCTCTGTAACTGTCCTTTGAACCCCAGTGGCCAACCTCTGCTCGCTGTAGCAATCCTTCTGCGCCTCACTCTGCAAACTCTGCTCTCTGCAAAGAACGTTTTGAACCTCAGTCTTAAACCTCTGTTCTCTGCAATGATTCTTTAACACACCAGTCTCCATGCTCTGCTCTCTGTAGCAGTCCTTCTGAACATCAGTGTCCAAACTCAGCTCTCCGTCACAATCTTTCTGGACCTCACTCTCCAACCACTGCTATCTGTAACAGTCCTTCTGCACCTCAGACTCCAAAATATGCTCTCTGAAACAGTCCTGCTGCACCCCAATCTCCAACCGCTGCTCTCTCCAACAGTCCTTCTGCACCTCAGTGTCCAACCTCTGCTCTCTATAAGATCCTTCTGCAATACACTCTGCAACCTCTACTATCTGCAATGGTTCTTCTGCAGCCCAGTCTCCAACCTCTTTTCTATACAAAACTTCCTCTGCACCCCAGTCTGCAACCTCTGCTCTCTATAACAGTCCTTCTGTTCCGCAGTTTCCAAACTCTGTTTCCTTTAATGGTCCTTCTGCACCCCTGTTTACAACGTCTTCTTTCTGTATCAGTCCTTCTGCACCACAGTCTCCAAACTCTGCTCTCTGTAACAGTTCTTCTGCACCTCAGTCTGCAACCTCTGCTGTGTGCAATAGTCCTACTGCACCCTAGTCTCCAACACCTGCTCTCGACAAAAGTCTTTCACTACCCTAGTCTCCAACCTCTGCTCTTTGCAAAAGTTTTTCTGCACCACAGTCTCCAACCTCTGCTATCTATAACAGTCGTTCTGAACTTCAGTCACCAACCTCTGCTCTCTGCAACTATCCTTTGGCACCCAGTCTCAAAATGCTACTTTCTGAAAAGTCTTCCTCCACCCAGTCTTCAACCTCTGCTTACTGCAACAGTTCTACTTCACCCCAATCTCCAACCTCTACTCTCCGTAAGAGTCCTTCTGTACCCAAGTCTCCAACCTCTACTCTCTGCAACAGTTCTTCTGCACCCCAGTCTCTAATCTCTGCTTTCTGTATCAGTACTTCTGCACTCAAGTCTCTAACCACTGCTCTTTGTAAAAGTCCTTCTGCAACTCAGTGTTTAAATTCTGCTCTGAGCAACAGTCACTTGCCACCCCAATCTCCAACGGTCTGCTCTCCGCAACAGTTCTTCTGCACCCCAGTCTCCAACCTCTGCTCTCTGCAACGATCCTTCTGCACCCTGTCTCCAAACTCTGCTCGCTGCAACAGTCTTTGTGCACCCAGGCTCCATTATGTCTCTCTGCAAAAGTTCTACTGTACCTCAGTCTGAAAACTTTACCCTCTTCAAGAATCCTTCTTAACCCCAGCGTTCAACCTCTGCTATCTGTAACAGTTCTTCTGTACCTCATCCTCCAAAGTCTACATTCTGTAAGACCCTTCTGAAACCCAGTCTGCAATCTCTGCTCACTCTAAGAGTCCTTCTCCACCCCAGTCTCCAAATTCTGCTCTCTGTAACAGGGCATCTGCACCCCAGTATCCAATCTCTGCTCTCTGCCACAGTCCTTCTGATCCCCAGTCTACAACATCTGCTCTCTGCAACAATCTTTCTCTACCCTAGTCAACAACCTCTACTTTCTGTATCAGTCTTTCTGCACCCTAGTCTGCATGCTCTGCTCTCTGTAATAGTTCTTCTGCACCTCAGTCTCCAACCTCTACTCTCTGCAACAATTCTTCTCCACCCCAGTCTCCAACTTCATCTCTCGGCCACAGTCCTTCTGACGCCAGTCTACAAACTCTACTCTATGCTTCAGTCCTTCTACACCCCAGTCTCCAACCTCTGCTCTCTATAACAGTCCTTCTCTACCTCAGTCTCCAACCTCTGCTCTATGTAAGATCCTTATGCAACCCAGTTCTTAAACTCTACTCTCTGTAACTGTCCTTCTGCACCCCAGTCTCTAAGCAATGCTCTCTGTAAAAGGCCTTCTGCACCCCAGTCTCCAAAGTATGCTTTCTGTAAGATAATTATGCACACCTGTCTCCAAACTCTGCTCTCTGTAACAGTCTTTCTGTACAACAGTCTCAAACTTCTTCTCTCTGTAAGGGTCCTTCTGAACCTCAGTGTCCAAACTCTACTCTCTGCAAAACTCCTTCTGCACCCCAGTCTCCAAACTGCTTTTTGCAACAGTTTTTCTGCACCTCAGTCTCAAAACATTGCTCTCTGTATAAGTCCTACTGCACCCCTGTCTCCAAACTGTGCTCTCTGTAAAAGTCCTTCCTCACGACAGTCTCCAACCTCTGTTTTCTCTAAGGATCCTTCTGCACACATGTCTCCAACATCTGCTCTCTGCAACGATCCTTCTGCACCAGAGTCTCCAACGTCTGCTCTCAGTAACAGTCCTTTTGCACCTCAGTCTCCAACCTCTGCTCACTGCAACAGTCCTTTTGCACCTCAGTCTCCAAACTCAGCTCTCTGCATTGACCCTTCTGCACCTCAGTCTCTAAACTCTACTCTCTGTAACAGTCCTTCTGCATTCCGGTCTCAAAACTCTTCTGTCTGCAAAGATTCTTCTGCACACCAGTCTCCGACGTCTGCTCTCTGCAACAGTCCTTCTTCACCCCAGTCTTCAACCTCTGCTCTCTGCAACGACCCTTCCGCACCCCAGTATCCAAAATCTGCTCTATGCAACAGTCCTTCTGCACCCTTGTCTCCAACCTCTGCTCTCTGCAAAAGTCCTTCTGCACCTCAGTCTGAAAACTCTGTTATCTGCAACGATCCTTCTGCACCCCAGTCTCCAAACTCTGCTCTCTGTAATAGTCCCATTGAACCTCAGTCTCAAACCTCTGCTCTGTGTAATATCCTTCTGCAAACCTGTCTCCAAACACTGCTTTCTGTAACAGTACTTCTGCACCCCAGTCTCCAAAATCTGCTCTCTGCAACAGTCCTTTTAAACACCAGTCTCCAAATTCTGCTCTCTGCAACAGTCCTTCTTCACCCCAGGCTCCAACTTCTGTCCTCTGTAATAATCATTCTTCACCTCAGTTAACAAATTTTGATCTCTGCAATGGTCCTTCTGAACCACAGTCTCCAAACTCTGCTCTCTGTAACAATCCTTCTGCACCCCAGTCTCCAAACTCTGCTCTCTACCACAATCCTTTTGCACACCAGTCTCTAACCTCTGCTCTCTGCAACAGTCCTTCTGCACCCCAATCTAAAACATCTGCTTTCTGCAACAGTCCTTCTGCACCTCAGTCTTGCAATTCTGCTCTCTGCAATGATTTTTGTGCACGCTAGTCTACAAATTCTGCTTTCTGTAACAGTCTTTCTGCACCTCAGTCTCTAAACTCTGCTCTCTGTAAGACGCTTTTGCAACCCCAGTTTCCAAACTCTGCTCTCTGTAAAATTTCTTCTGCTCCCCAGTCTCCAAAGTCTGCTCTCTGTAACAGTTTCTCTGCTCCGCAGTCTCCAACCTCTGCTCTCTGTAAGGGTCCTTCTGCACCCCAGTCTCCAACATCTGCTCTCTGCAAAAGTCCTTCTAAACCCAAGTCTCCATCATCTGGTCCCTGCAACAGTCCTTCTGCACCTCAGTCTGAAAACTCTGCTCTCTGCAACGATTTTTGTGCACCCCAGTCTCTAAACTCTGCTTTCTGTAACAGCCTTTCTGCATCTTAGTCTCCAACCTCTGCTCTCTGTAACAATCCTTCTGCACCCCAGTCTCCAACCTCTGCTCTCTGCAATGATCCTTTTGCACCCAAGTCTCCAACATCTGCTCTCTTCAAAAGTCTTTCTGCATCCCAGTCTCCAACATCTGCTCTCTGCAACAGACCTCCTCAACCTCAGTCTGATATTTCTTCTCTCTTCAACGATCCTTGTGCACCCCAGTCTCCTATCTCTTCTTTCTGTAACAGTCCTTCTGCAACTCAGTCTCCACAATCTGCTCTCTGTAACAGTGTTTCTGCACCCCTGCCTCCAGCCTCTGCTCTCTGTAAGATCCTTTTGCACCCCATTTTTCAAATCTGCTCTCTGTAAAATTCCTTCTGCTCCCCAGAATCCAACCTCTGCTCTCTCTAAAAGACCTTCTGCTCTGCAGTCTCCAACCTCTGCTCTCTGTAACAGTCCTCCTGCTCCCCAGTCGTTCTACACCCAGGTTTCCAACTTCTGCTTTCTGTATCAGTTTGCCTGAACCCCAGTCTCCAAAATCTATTCTCTGTATCTATCCTTCTTCACCTCAGTCTCCAAACTATGCTCTATGTAATAGTCCTTCTGCACCCCAGTCTCCAACCTCTGCTCTCAATAACAGTCCTATACCGCAGTCTCCAAACTCTTCTCTCTGTAACAGTCCTTCTACACCGCAGTCTCCGAACACTGTTCTCTGTAAAAGTCCACCTGCACCTCAGTCTCAAATCTCTTCTCTCTCTAAGATCCTTTAGCAACCCAGTCTCCAAACATTGCTCTCTATAACAGTCCTTCTGCACCCCAGTCTCCAACCTCTCCTCTCTGTAACAGGATTTCTGCACGCCAGTCTCCAAACTCTGCTCTATGCAAGGATCATTCTGCACCCCTGTCTCCAAACTCTGCTCTCTGCAATGATCCTACTGCACCCCAGTCTCCAACCTCTCATCTCTGAAACAGTCCTTCTGCACCTCAGTTTCCAACTTCTCCTCTCTGAAAACTCATTCTGCACCCCTGTCTCCAAGCTCTGCTCCTTGCAACGATCTTTCTGCACACCATTCTCCAACTTCTGCTCTATGTAACAGGACTTCTGCGCCTCAGTCTCCAATCACTGCTCTCTGCAACAGTCCTTCTACACCTCAGTCTCCAAACTCTGCTCTTTGTAACGGTCTTTCTGAACCCCAGACTCCAATCTCTGTAAAAGTCCTTCTGACCTCAGTCTCCAAACTCTTTTCTCTGTAAGATCCTTTTGAAACCCAGTCTCTAACATCTGCTCTCTGCAACAATCCTTCTGCACCCCAGTCTCAAAACTCTGCTCTCTGCAACTGTCCTTCTGTACTGCAGTCTCCAACATTTGCTCTTTATAACTGTCTTTCTGCACCCCAGACACCAATCTCTGCTTACTGTATAAGTCCTTCTTCACCCAGTCTCCGACTTCTGCTCTCTCTAAGAGTCCTTTTGCACCAAAGTCTCCAAACTCTGCTCTCTGCAACAGTCCTTATGCACTCCATTCTCCAACCTCTGCTCTCCGCAACAGTCCTTCTGCACCCCAGTCTCCATCTCTGCTCTCTGCAACAGTACATCTGCACCACAGTCTCCAACGTCTGCTCTCTGTAAGATCCTTCTGCACCCCAGTTTCCAAACTCTGGTCTCTTTAACATACTTTTCCACCCCAGTTTTTAACTTCTGCTTTCTGCAAGTGTCCTGTGGCACCCTAGTCTCCAACCTCTGTCCTGTGCAACAGTCCTTCTATAACCAGTCTTTAACATCTGCTCTCTGTAACAGTTTTTCAGTACCACAGTCTCCAACCTCTGTTCTCTATAACTTGTCCTTTTTCACCCCAGTCTCCAAACTCTACTTTCTGTATCAGTCCTTCTGAACCCCAGTCTAAAACCTCTGCTCTTTGTATCTATCCTTCTGCACCTCAGACTCCAACCTGTGCTCTCTTTAACATTCATTCTGCACCCAGTCTCCAAGCTCTGCTCTCAGTAATAGTTTTTCTATACCAAAGTCTCCAAACTCTGGTCTCTGTAACAGTCCTTCTGCACCCCAATTTCCAAACTCTGTTTTCTATAACAGTGCTTCTGCACCTATGTCTCCAAACTCTGCTCTCTGTAACAGTCCTTATACACCTCAGTCTCCAACCTCTACTCTCTGTAACAGTCCTTCTGCACCTCAGTCTGACACTTCTGGTCTCTGCACGATCCTTCTGCACCCCAGTCTCCGACCACTGCTCTCTGTAACAGTCCACCTGCACCTCAGTCACCAACCTCTGCTCTCTGTAAGATCCTTCAGACACCCAGTCTCCAAACTCTCCTCTTCGTAACCGGCCTTCTTCACGCCAGTCTCCAACCTCTGCTCTCTGTAGCAGGCCTTCTGCACCCCAGTCTCCAACCGCTGCTCACTGCAGCGATCCTTCTGCACCCCAGTCTCCAACCTCTGTTCTCTGCAATGATCCTACTGCACCTCAGTCTCCAACCTCTGATCTCTGCAACAGTCCTTCTGCACCTCAGTCTTAAACCTCTGCTCTCTGTAAGATCCTTTTTCACCCCTGTATCAAAACTCTGCTCTCTGTAACAGTTCTTCTGCACCCAAGTCTCCAAACTCTGCTCTCTGTAACAGGACTTCCGCACCTCAGTCTCCAACCTCTGCTCTCTGCAACATTTCTTCTGTACCAAAGTCTTTAACCTGGGCTCTCTGAAACTATCCTACTGCACCACGGTCTCCAAATTCTGCTCTCTGTAGCGATCCTTGTGCACCTCAGTCTCCAACCTCTGCTCTCTGCAACGATCCTTCTTCATCCCAGTCTCCCATATCTGCTCTCTGCAATGGTCTTTCTGCACCCCAGTCTCCAAACTCTGCTGTCTGCAACAGTCCTTCTGCACCAAAGTCTTCAAGCTCAGCTCTCTGTAACAGTCCTTCTGCACATCAGTGTCCAACCTCTGCTCTCTGTAACCATTCTTCTGCACCTCATGTCCAAACTCTGCTCTCTGTAAAAGGCCTTCTGCACCACAGTCTCCAACCTCTGCTTTCTGTAACAGTTCTACTGAACCCCAGTCTCCATCCTCTGCTCTCTGTAAGAATCCTTTGACACCCTTTGCTCCAACCTCTCCTCTCTGTAAAAGTCATTCTTCACCTGTATCCAACCTCTGCAATCTGTATTGGTCCTTCTGCACCTCAGTCTCCATCATCTGCTCTCTGTATAAGTCCTTCTGCACTCAAGTCTCCAAACTCTGCTCTCTGTAACCGGCCTTCTGCACCCCAGTCTCCAACCTCTGCTCTCTGCAAAAGTCCTTCTACAACCCAGTCTCCAGCCTCTGCTTTCTGCAACGATCCTTCTGCATCCCAGTCTCCAATGTCTGCTCTCTGTAAGATACTTCTGCACCCCGTTCTCCAAACTTTGCTCTTTGTAACAGTCATTCTGCACCTTAGTCTTCAACCTTATCTCTCTGGAACGGCCCTTGTGCACCCCAGTATCCAACCTCTGTTCTCTGCAGCTGTCCTTCTGCACCCCAGGCTACAAACTCTGCTCTCTGTAACAGTCCTTCTGCACCCCAGTCTCCAAAGTCTACTTTCCGTATCAGTTATTCTGCACCCCAGTCTAAAACCTCTGCTCTCCGTAACAGTCCTTCTGAACCTCAGTCTCCAACCTCTGCTCTCTGCAACAGTCCTTGTACACCCCAGTCTCCAACCTCTGCTCTCTGCTACAGCCCTTCTGCACCCCAGTCTCCAACATCTGCTCTCTGCAAAATTTCTTCTGCACCAAAGTCTCTAACCTGGGCTCTCTGAAACTATCCTACTGCACCACGGTCTCCAAACTCTGCTCTCTGTAGTGATCTTTGTGCACCTCAGTCTCCAACCTCTGCTCTCTGCAACAATCCTTCTGTATCGCAGTCTCCAATATCTGCTCTCTGCAACGGTCCTTCTGCACCCCAGTCTCCAAACTCTGCTGTCTGCAACAGTCCTTCTGCACCAAAGTCTTCAAGCTCAGCTCTCTGTAACAGTCCTTCTGCACATCAGTATCCAACCTCTGCTCTCTGTAACCATCCTTCTGGACCTCATGTCCAAACTCTGCTCTTTGTAACAGGCCTTCTGCACCACAGTCTCCAACCTCTGCTTTCTATAACAGTTCTACTAAACCCCAGTCTCCATTCTCTGCTCTCTGTACGAATTCTTTGACACCCTTTTCTCCAACCTCTCCTCTCTGTAAAAGTCATTCTGCACCTAAGTATTTAACCTCTGCAATCTGTAATGGTCCTTCTGCACCCCAGTCTCCATCCTCTGCTCTCTGTATAAGTCCTTCTGCACTCAAGTCTCAGAAATCTGCTCTCGGCAACATTTCTTCTGCACACCAGTCTCTAACTTGTGGCCTCTGCAACATTCCTTCTGCACCCCAGTCTCCAAACTCCGCTCTCTGCTAAAGTACTTCTGTACCCCAGTCTCCAACAACTGCTCTCTGTATCAGTCATTTCCCACCCCAGTAACCAAAATCTGCTCTGTGTAACAATCCTTCTGCACCTTAGTTTTCAACCTCTGCTCTCTGCAACGATCCATCTGCTCCCCAGTCTCCAACCTGTTCTCTCTGTAACAGTCCTTCTGCACCCCAGTCTCCAAAATCTGCTCTCTGCAACGATCCTTCTTATACCCAATCTCCAAACTCTGCTCTCTTTAAAAGTTCTTTTGTATAGTAGTCTCCAACCTCTTCTCTTTGCAATGGTCCATGTGCTCCCAAATTGCCAACCTCTGCTTTCTGTAACAGTCCTTCTGCACCCCAGTCTCCAAACTCTTCTCTCTGCAACGATCTTTCTAAACCTCAGTCTCCAAACTCTGCTCTCTGTAAAAGTCCTTCTGCACCTCAGTCTCCATCATTTGCTCTCTGTAATTCTCCTACTGCACCCCAGTCTCTAATCTCTGCTCTCTGTAACAATCCTTCTGCATCTCAGTCTCAAACATCTGCTCTCTACAAAGGTCCTTCTGCACCCCGTCTACAAACTCTGCTCTGTAACAGTCCTTCTACATGGCAGTCTCCAAGCTCTTCTCTCTATAACAGTCCTTCTACTCCCCAATTTCCAAACTCTGCTCTCTGTAACAGTTCTTTTAAGCGTCATTCTGAAACTTCTGCTCTCTGCAACAATCCTTCTAAACAACAGTCTCCAAACTGTGCTATTTGTAACAATCCTTCTGCACCCCAGTCTCCAATATCTGCTCTCTGTAACAGGTTTTCTGCAACCCAGTCTCCAAACTCTGCTTTCTGTAACAGGCCTTCTACACCCCAGTCTCCAACCTCTGCTCTCTGCAACGATCATTCTGCATCCCAGTCTCCAACGTCTACTCTCTGTAAGATCCTTCTGCACCCCGTTTTCCAAACTTTTCTCTCTGTAACAATCATTCTGCACCTCAGTCTCCAACCTTATCTCTCTGCAACGGCCCTTGTGCACCCCAGTATCCAACCTCTGTTCTATTCAGCTGTCCTTCTGCACCCCAGGCAACAAACTCTTCTCTCTGTATCAGTCCTTCTTCACCCCAGTCACAAAACTCTACTTTCCGTATCAGTTGTTCTGCACCCCAGTCTAAAACCTCTGCTCTCTGCAACAGTCCTTCTACACCCAAGTCTCCAACTTCTGCTCTCGGCTACAGTCCTTCTGCACCCCAGTCTCCAACCTCTGCTCTCTGCAACATTTCTTCTGTACCAAAGTCTTTAACCTGGGCTCTCTGAAACTATCCTACTGCAACCCGGTCTCCAAACTCTGCTCTCTGTAGCGATCCTTGTGCACCTCAGTCTCCAACCTCTGCTCTCTGCAACGATCCTTCTGCATCCCAGTCTCCCATATCTGCTCTCTGCAACTGTCTTTCTGCACCCCAGTCTCCAAACTCTGCTGTCTGCAACATTCCTTCTGCATCCCATTCTCAAACCTCTGCTCTTTGCATCAGTCCTTGTGTACCCTAGTCTCCAACCTCTGCTCTCTGTAATAGTTCTTCTGTACTGCAGTCTCCAACCTCTGCTCTCTGTAAGGTTCATTCTTGACCCAAGTCTCCAACCTCTGCTTTCTGTATCAGTCCTTCTGCATCCCAGTCTCCAAACTCTGTTCTCTGTAACATTCCTTCTTCACCCCAGTCTTCAAACTCTACTCTCTGCAACAGTCCTTCTACACCCCAGTCTTCAACCTCTGCTCTGCATAACAGTCCTTCTGCAACCCAGTGTCCAATCTCTGCTCTCTGCAACGATCCTTCTGCATCCCAGTCTCCAACATCTTCTCTCTGCAACTGTCCTTCTGCACTCAAGTCTCCAAACTTTGCTCTCTGCAATGATCCTTCTGCACACCAGTCTCCAAACTCTGTTCTCCGCAATGATCCTACTGCACCTCAGTCACCAAGCTCTGCTCTCTGTTACAATCATACTGCACCTCAGTCTTTAAACTCTGCTATAGGTAATATCCTTCTGCAACCCAGTCTCCAAACTCTGCTCTCTGTAACAGCCCTTCTGCACCCAGTCTCCAACCTTTCCTCTCTGTATAAGTCCTTCTTCACTCCAGTCTTAAAAGTCTACTCTCTGCAACAGTCCTTCTACACCCCAGTCTTCAACATCTGCTCTGCATAACAGTCCTTCTGCAACCCAGTGTCCAATCTCTGCTCTCTGCAACGATCCTTCTGCATTCCAGTCTTCAACATCTGCTCTATGCAACCGTCCTTCTGCACTCAAGTCTCCAAACTCTGCTCTCTGCAATGATCCTTCTGCACACCAGTCTCCAAACTCTGTTCACTGCAATGATCCTACTGCACCTCAGTCACCAACCTCTGCTCTCTGTAACAGTCCTGCTAGACCCAGTCACCAAATTTTTCTCTCTGTAACAGGCCTTCTGCACCCCAGTCTTCAAACTCTGCTCTCTGTATCAGTTTTTCTGCATCCCAGTCTTCAAACTGTGCTCTCTGTAACAGTCTTTCTGCATCTCAGTCTCCTACCTCTGCTCTCTGCAACAGTTCTTCTGCAACCCAGTGTCCAACATCTGCACTCTGAAACAGTTCATCTCCTCCCCAGTCTCCAACCTCTTCTCTCTGTAACAGTACTTATGTATTGCAGTCTCCAAACTCTGCTCTCTGCAACGGTCTTTCTGCACCTCAGTCTCCAAACTCTGCTTTCTGTATCAGTCCTTCTTCAACCCAGTCTCCAACCTCTACAATCTGCAACAGTCCTTCTGCACCTCAGTCTCCAAATACTACTCTCTGCAAAAGTCCTTCAGCACCCAAGTCTCCAAAACCTACTCCCTGCAACAGTCTCTCTTCACCCCAGTCTTCAACCTCTGCTCTGTGTAACAGTCCTTCTGCACCCCAGTCTCCAACCTCTGCTCTCTGTAATAATCCTCTGCACCCCAGTCTCCAACCTCTGCTCTCTGTAACAGTCTTTCTGCACCATATTTTCCACCTCTCTGTTACAGTCTTTGCATACCGCAGTCTCCAACTTCTGCTCTCTGTAACAGTCCCTCTGCACCTCAATTTCCAACCTCTGCTTTCTGTAGCAGTCCTTCTGCATCTCAGTCACCAAACTCTGCTCTCTGTAACCGTCCTTCTGCACCTCAGTCTCCAACCTCTGCTCTCTGTAACAGTCCTTCTGCACCTCAGTCTGAAACCTCAGGTCTTTGCACGATCCTTCTTCACCCCAGTCTCCAACCACTGCTCTCTGTAACAGTCGTCCTGCACCTCAGTCACCAACCTTTGGTCTCTGTAACATCCTTCTGCAAACCAGCCTCAAAATTCTGCTCTCTATGACAGTACTTCTTCAAGCCAGTCTTCAACCTCTGCTCTTTTTTGCTTGCCTTCTGGACTTCATAATCCAAATTCTGCTCTCTGAAACAGTCCTTCGGCATGCAAGTTTCCAACCTTTGCTCTCTATAAAGGTCCTACTGCACCCCAGTCTTCCACCATTGCTTTATATATCATAATTTTTTACCTCTGCTCTGTGTTACAGTCATTCTCGTCTCAGTCTCCAACCTCTGCTCTCTGCAACAGTCCTTCTGCACCCCAGTCTCCAACCTCTGCTTTCTACAAAATTCCTTCTGCACCTCAGTCTCCAAACTCTGCTCTCTGAAACAGTCCTTCTGCACCCCTGTCTCCAAACTCTTCCCTCTGTCACAGTCGTTCTGCATTCCTTCACTAAACTCTGCTCTCTGTAACAGGCCTTCTGCACTCCAGTCTCAAACCTCTGCTCTCTACAAAGATCATTCTGCACCCCAGTCTCCAACCTTTGTAATCTCCAACAATCCTTCTGCACCTCAGTTTCCAAACTCTGACTTCTGCAATGTTCCTACTGCACCGCATTCTCTAACATCTCCTCTCTGCAATGATCATTTTGCTCCACAGTCTCCAACTTCTTCTCTCTGCAAAAGTCCTTCTGCACCCCAGTATTTAACCTCTGCTCTCTGTAAGATCCTTCTGCACCCCAGTTTCCATACTCTGCTCTCTGAAACAATCCTTCGGCATGCCAGTTTCTAACCTTTGCTCTCTGTAACAGTCCTACTGAACCCCAGTCTCCCACCTCTGCTTTCTATATCATAATTTTTCACCCCAGTCTCCAACGTCTGCTCTGTGTAACAGTCCTTCTTCGTCTAAGTCTCCAACCTTTGCTCTCTGCAACAGTCTTTCTGCAAACCAGTCTCCAACCTCTGTTTTCTGCAAAATTCCTTCTGCACTCCAGTCTCCAAACTGTGCTCTCTGTAACAGTCCTTCTGGACCCCAGTATCCCACCTTTTCTCACTGTAACTATCCTTCTGCACCCCACTCTCCACTTTGCTCTCTGCAATGATTCTTCTGCAACTGAGTCTCCAACTTTTGCTCTCTTCAATGATCCTTCTGCACCCCAATCTCCAAACTATGTTCTCTGTATGATCCTTCTGAAATGAATTCTCCAACCTCTGCTCTCTGAAACATTTCTTCTGCACTCCAGTCTCCAAACACTTTTCTCTGCAATAGTCCTACTGCCCCCCAGTCTACAAACTCTGCTCTCTGTGACAGTCCTTCTGCACCTCAGTCTCCAACCTCTGCTCTCTGCAACAGTCCTTCTGCACCCCAGTCTCAAACATCTGCTCTCTTCAACAGTCCTCCTACACCCAAGCCTCCAACCTCTACTCTCTGCAATGATCCTGCTTCACACCAGTCTCCAACGTCTGCTCTCTGCAACAGTCCTTGTGCACACCAGTCTTCAACTTCTGGTCTCTATAAGATCCTTCTGAACCTCAGTTTCCAAACTTTGCTCTCTGTGACATTCCTTCTGCACCCCATTCTCCAAGCTCTACTCTCTGTAACAGTCTTTCTGTACTGCAGTCTCCAAATTCTGCTCTCTAAAACAGTCCTTCTAAACCCCAGTCTCAAAAGTCTCCTCTCTGCAACAGTCTTTCTGCACCTTAGTCTCAAACTTCTGCTCTCTGTAACAGGCCTTCTGCACCCCAGTCTCCAACAGCTTTTCTCTGTATAAGTTCTTCTGAACCCCAATCTCAAAACTCTGCTCTCTGCAACACTCTTTCTGCACAACAGTCTCCATCATCTGCTCTCTGAAACAATCATTCTTCAACTCAGTCTCCAACCTCTGCTCTCTGCAACAGTCCTTCTGCAACTAAGTCTCCAAACTCTGCTCTCTGTAAGATCCTTCTGCACGCCAGTCTCCAAACTCTGCTCTCTGTAACAGTCCTTCTCCACCCAGGTATCCAACCTCTGCTCTCTGTAAGAAACCTTCTGCACTTCAACTCAAAACTCTGCTCTTTGCAATGGTTCTTCTGCACCCCAGTCTCCAACCACTGTTCTCTGCAAAAGTCCTTCTGCACCCCAGTCTCCAACCTCTGCTCTCTGTAACAGTCCTTCTATACCTCAGTTTCCAATTTCTGCTCTCTGTAATGGTCCTTCTGCTCCCCAGTCTCCAAACTCTGCTTTGTATATCAGTCGTTCTGCAACCCAGTCTCTAACCTTTGCTCTCTGTAACAGTCCTTCTGCACCTCAGTCTCTAACCTCTGCTCTCTTTAACAGTCATTCTGCACCCCAGTCTCAAATCTATGCTCTCTGCAACATTTCTTCTGCACCACAGTATCCAACCTATGCTCTCTGTAACTGTCCTTCTGCACCCCAGTCTCCAACCTCTGCTTTCTTTAAGATCCTTCCGCACCTCAGTCTCCAACCTCTGCTCTCTGCAACGATACTTCTGCACCACAGTCTTCAAACTCTGCTCTCTGTAATAGTCCTTCTGCACCTCAGTATCAAACCTCTGCTCTATCTAATGATCCTTCTGCACCTCAGTCTCAAGCCAATGCTCTCTGTAACAGGTCTTCTGCACTGCAGTCTCCAACCTCTGCTCTCTGTAACAGTTTTTCTGCACTCCAGTATCCAAGCTCTAGTCTCTGTTATAGTCCTGCTGCACCCGAATTAAACCTCTGCACTCTGTTACAATCCTTCTGAACCCCAGTCTCAAAAATCTGCTCTGTTTAACAGTTCTTCTGAACCAGAATCTCCAAACTCTGCTCTTTGTAACACTCCTCATGAAACCCAGTCTCCATCCTCTGCTCTCTGTAAGAATCCTTCTGCACCCCAGTCTCCAACCTCTGCTGTCTGTAAAAGTTCTTCTGCACCTCAGTCTCCAACCTCTGCTCTTTGTAACCACTCTTCTGCACCTCAGTCTCCAAACTCTGCTCTCTGTAACAGTCCTTCTGCACCCCAGTCTCCAAACTCTGCTTTCTGTAACCGTTCTTCTATACCGCAGTCTCCAAACTCTTCTCTCTGTAACGGTCCTTCTGCACCCCAATTGCCAAACTCTTGTTTCTATAATAGTGCTTCTGGACCTCAGACTCCAACTTATGCTCTCTGTAACAGCCCATCTGCACCTCAGTCTGAAAGCTCATCTCTCTTTAACGATCCTTCTGTACCCCAGTCTCCGATCTGTGCTATCTGTAACAGTCTTTCTGCACCCCAGTCTCCAACCTTTGCTCTCTGTAAAACGCCTTCTGCACTCCATTTTCTAAACTCTGCTCTCTGTAACAGTCCTTCTGCACCTCAGTCTACAACCTCTGCTATCTGTAAGATACTTCTGCAACTCAGTCTCCAAACTCTGCTCTCTGTAACAGTCCATATGCACCCCAGTCTTCAACCACTGGTCTCTGTAACAGTCCTTATGCAGCTCAGTCTCCAACCTATGCTCTCTGTAAAATACGTCTGCACACAAGACTACAACATCTGCTCTCTGCAATTGTCCTTTAGAACCCCAGTCTCCAACCTCTGCTTCCTGTAACAGTCCTTCTGTACAGCAGTCTCCAAACTCTGCTCTCTGTAACGGTCCTTCTACACCCCAGTCTCCAACCTCTACTTTCTGTATTAGTCTTTCTGCACCCCAGTCTCCAATCTCTGCTCTCTGTAACAGTTCTTCTGCACCTTAGTCTCCAAACTCTGCACTCTGCAACAGTCCTCTGCACCCCAGTCTCCACCCTCTGCTCTCGGTAACAGTTCTTCTGCCACCCAATCTCCAAACTCTGCTCTCTGTAACACTCCCCTGCACTCCAGTCTCCACCCTGTGATCTCTGTAACAATTCGTCTGGACATCAGTCTCAAACCTCTGCTCTCTACAACGTTCCTTCTGCTCCTCAGTCTCCAAGCTCTACTCTCTGTAAAAGTCCTACTGCACCTCATTCTCCAAACTCTGCTCTCTGTAAGATCCTTATGCAACTCATTCTCCAAACGCTGCTCTCTGTAACAGGCCTTCTGCACCCCAGTCTCCAAACTGTGCTCTCTGCAATGATCATTCTGCACCCCAGTCTCCAATCTCTTCTCTCTGTAACAGTCCTTCTCTACCCCAGGATCCAACATCTGCTCTCTGAAACAGTCCTTCTGCACCTCAGTCTGAAAACTCGGCTCTCTGCAAAAATCCTTCTGCACCCGCGTTTCCAAACTTTGCTCTCAGTAACAGTCCTTCTGAACCTCAGTCTACAAAATGCTCTGTGTAAGATCCTTCTGCAACCCAATCTCGAAATTGTGCTATTGTTAACATTCCTTCTGCACCCCAGTCTCCAAACTCTGCTCTCTGTAACAGGTGTTCTTCACCCCAGTCTCCAATCTCTGCTCTCTGTAACATGCCTTATGCACCCAAGTCTCCAACCACTTCTCTCATCAACGATCTTTCTTCACCTCAGTCTCCAACCTCTGCTCTCTGCAACAGTCCTTCTGCACCCCAGTCTCCAACCACTGCTCTCTTTAACAATCCTTCTACAACTCACTCTCCAACCTCTGCTCTCTGCAACGGTTCTTCTGCACCCCAGTCTCTACACTCTGTTCTCTGCTATCTGCAACAGTCCTTCTGCACCTTAGTCTCCAAAATCTGCTCTCTGCAACGAACCTTTTTCACCCCATTCTCCAAAATCTGCACCCCAGTTTCTAACCTTTGCTTTCTGTATCAGTCCATCAGCACCCCAGTCTCCAACCTCTGCTTTCTGTAACAGTCCTTCTGCTCCTCAGTCTCCAAACTCTGCTGTCTGCAACAGTCCTTCTGCACCCCAGTCTCCAACCTCTGCTCTCTGTAACAGTCCTGCTGCATCTCAGTCTCCAAACTCTGCTGTCTGCAACAGTCCTTTAGAACCACTCTCTCAAATTCTTGTCTCTGCAACAGTCCTTCTACACCCCAGTCTCCAACCTCTGCTATCTGCAAAAGTCCTTCTGCACCTAAGTCTCCAACCTCTGCTCTCTGCAACGAAACTTCTTCACCCCAGTCTCCAACATCTGCTCTCTGCAACAGTCCTCCTGCACCTCAGTCTGAAAACTCTGCTCTCTGCAACGATCCTTCTTCACCTCAGTTCCCAAACTCTGATCTCTGCAATGGTCCTTCTGAACCCCAGTATCCAACCTCTGCTCTCTGTAGCAATCCTTCTAGACCCCAGTCTCCAACATCTGCTCTCTGAAAAAGTCCTTCTGCACCCCAGTCTCCAATATCTGCTCTCTGCAACAGTCGTTCTGCACCTCAGTCTAAAAACTCTGCTCTCTGTAACAGTCCTTCTGCACCCCAGTCTCCAAACTCTGCTATTTGTAACAGTCCTTCTGCACCTCATTCTCCAACCTCTTCTCGCTGCAACAGTCTTTCTGCTCCCCAGTCTCCGAGATCTGCTTTCTGTAACAGTCCTTCTGTACCGTAGTGTCCAACCTCTGCTCTCAGTTTCGGTTCTTCTACACCCCAGGATCCAAACTCTGCTTTAGGTATCAACCTGTCTGAACCCCAATATCCAAACTCTGTTCTCTGTGTCCATGCTTCTGCACCTCAGTCTCCAACTTGTGCTCTCTGTAAGAGTTTTTCTGCATCCTCTGCTCTCGGTAACAGTCCTAAAGCGCAGTCTCCAAACTCTGCTCTCTTTAACGGTACATCTGCACCAAAATTTCCAACCTCTGCTTCCTGTAACAGTCCTTCTACACCCCAGTCTCCAACATCTGGTCTCTGCAACAGTCCTTCTGCATTACAGTCTGAAAACTCTGCTGTCTGCAACGAACCTCCTGCACCCCAGTCTCCTACCTCAGGTATCTGTTACAATCTTTCTGCACCTCAGTCTTTAACCTCTGCTCTCTGTACGATCCATCTGAACCCCAGTCTCTTTTCTCTGCTCTCTGTAACAGCCCTTCTGCACCCATGTCTCCAACCTCTTCTCTCTGTAACAGGCCTTCTGCACCTCAGTATCCAAACTCTGCTCTCTTTAACAATCCTTCTGTGCCTTAGTATTTAGCCTCTACTCTCTGTAACAGTCCTTCTGCACCTCACTCTCCAACATCTGCTCTTTGTAAGTTCCTTCTGCAACCCAGTCTCCAAACACTGCCCTCTGTAACAGTCCTTCTTGATGCCTTCTCCCAACTCTCCTCTCCATAACAGGCCTTCTGCACCCCAGTCTCCAAAGTCTGTTCTCTATAACAATCCTTCTGCACCCCAGTCTCCATCCTCTGTGCTCTGTAACAGTCCTGCTGCACTTCGGTCTACATTCTCTGCTCTCTGTAAGATCCTTCTGCAACCTTGTCTAAAAACTCTGCTCTCTGTAACAGCTTCTGCACCTCATTCTCAAAACTCTGTTCTTTCAACACTTATTCTGCACCCCAGTCGCCAAACTCTCTGCAACAGTCCTTATGCACCTCAGTGTACAAACTCAGATTCCTGTAAGATCCTTCTGAAACCCAGTCTCCAAACTCTGCATTCTGCAATTTTCCTTCTGCACCCCAGTCGTCAAACTCTGATCTCTACAATAGTTTTTGTGCACCCCAGTCTAAAACATCTGCTCTCTGTTAAAATTTTTCTGTACCGCAGTCTCCAAACTCTTCTCTCTGTTACGGTCCTACTGCAGCCCAGTCTCCAACCTCTGCTTTCTGTATCAGTCCTTCTGCACCCCAGTCTACAATCTCTGCTCTCTGTAAAAGTTCTTCTGCACCTCATATCCAAACTCTGCTATCTGCCACAGTCCTTATGCACCCCAGTCTCTAACCTCTGCTGTCTTCAAATTTTCTTCTGCATTCCAGTCTGCAATGTGTGCTCTGTGTAACAGTCCTTCTGCAGCCAAGTCTCCACCTCTGCTCTCTGCAATGATCCCTCTGCAACCCAGTCTCCAAACTCTATTCTCTGTAACAGTCCTTCTCCAACTCAATCTTCAACCTCTGCTCTATGATAGAGTCCTTCTGCAACCCAATGTCCAACATCTGCTCTCTCAACAGTCCTTCTGCACCCCAGTCTCCAACATCTGCTCTCTGCAACACTCCTTCTGCACCCCAGTGTCCAAACTCTGCTCTTTGCAACGGTCCTTCAGCACCCCACTCTTCAACCTCTGCTGTCTGAAAGATCCTTTTGACCCCTTTTTTTAAACTCTGCTCTCTGTAATATTCCTGCTTCATGCCAGTCTCAAAACTCTGCTTTCTGCAAGGGTCCTGCTGCACCCCAGTCTCTAAACTTTGTACTCTGAATCAGTCCTTCTGCTCCCCAGTCTCCAAACTCTGCTGTCTGTAACAGTCCTTCTGTACTTCAGTCTTCAAACTCTGCTCTCTGTCAAGGTACTTTTGCACGCCAGTTTCCAACCTCTGCTTTCTTCTCCCTCCTTATGCACCTCAGTTTCCAAATTCTGCTTTCTCCAAAGTACTTCTGCACCCCATTCTACAACTTCTGCTCTCTACAACAGTCTTTCTGAACAACAGTATCCAACATCTTCTCTCTGAAAAAGTCCTTGTGTACCCTAGTCTCCAAACTCTGCTCTCTGGAACAGTCCTTCTGTACTGCAGTCTCCAACTTCTGCTCTCTGCAATGAACCTTCTGCACCCCAGTCTCCAACATCTGTTCTCTACAGAAGTCCTTCTGCACCTCAGTCTGAAAATGTTGCTCTCTGCAACAATCCTTCTGGACCCAAGACTTCAACATGTGCTCTCTGTATCAGTCCTTCTGCACCTCAGTCTCCAAACTCTGCTCTATGTAAGACTCTTCTGCAACACAGTCTCCAAAATTTGCTCCCTGTAACAGTCCTTCTGGACCTCAGTCTCCAACCTCTGCTCTCTGTAACACTCGATCTACACCTCAGTCTGAAACCTCTTCTCTCTGCAGGATCCTTCTGAAACCCAGTCTCCAACCACTGCTCTGTGTAAAAGTCCTCCTTCACCTCAGTGTCCAAAATCTGCTGTCTGTAAGATCCTTTTGCCACCCAGTCTCCTAACTCTGCTCTCTATAACAGTCCTTCTGCACGCCAGTCATCAACCTCTGCTCTCTTTATCAGGCCTTCTGCACCCCAGTTTCCAAACTCTGCTCTCTGTAACAGGCCTTCAGCACCCCAGTCTCCAAACTCTTCTCTCTGCAACGATCATTCTACACCACAGTCTCCAATATTTGCTCTCTGTAAGATACTTCTGCAACCCAGTCTCCCAACTCTGCCCTCTCTAACAGTCCTTCTGCACACCTTCTACCAACTATCCTCTCTGTAACAGGCCTCTTGCACCCAGTCTTCAAAGTCTGTTCTTTATAAGAAGCCTTCTACACCCTAGTCTCAAACCTCTGCTCTCTGCAACAGTCTTTCTGTACTCCAGTCTCAAACCCGTGGACTCTGCAAAAGTCCTTCTGCACCTCAGACTTAAAACACTGTTCTCTGCTACAATCCTTTTGCACCTATGTCTCCAAGCTCTACTCTCTTTAACAGTCCTTCTACTCCTGGGTCCCCAAGTTCTGCTCTCTGTTAGATCCTTCTTCAACCCAGTCTCCAAACTCTTTGATCTGTAACACTCATTCTAGAGCCCTTCTCCACACTCTGCTCTTCGTAACAGGAATTCTGCACCCCAGTCTCCAACTTCTGCTCTCTACAATAGTCCTTCTGCACCCTAGTTACCAACATCTGCTCTCTGCAACAGACCTTCTGCACCCCAGTCTTCAACCTCTGCTCTGTTTAACAGTCCTTCTGCACCCCAGTTTCCAACCTCTGCTCTCCGTAATAGTCCTTCTTCACCATATTCTCCAACCTCTGCTCTCTGTTACAGTCTTTTTATACCGCAGTCTCCAACCTCTGCTCTCTGTATCGGTCCCTCTGTACCCCAATTTCCAACCTCTGCTTTCTGTAACAGTCCTTCTGCACCTCAGTCACCAAACTTTGCTCTCTGTAACAGTCCTGATGCACCTCAGTCTCCAACCTCTGCTCTCTGTTACAGTTCTTCTAGACCTCAGTCTGAAACGTCTGCTCTCTGCAGGATCCTTCTGCACCCGAGTCTCCAATCACAGCTCTCTGTAACATTCATCCTGCAGCACAGTCACCAAACACTGCTCTTTGTAAGATCCTTCTAACCCCAGACTCAAAACTCTGCTGTCTATAAAAGTCCTTCTGCAACCAAGTCTCCAACCTCTGCTCTCTGTAGCAGGCCTTATGCACACCAGTCTCCAAGCTCTGCTCTCTTAAACAGTCCTTCTGCACGCCAGTCTGAGACCTCTGCTCTCTGTAACGGTCCTTCTGCACCCCAGTCTCACACCTCTGCTTTCTGTAAAATAATTCTTCACCCCAGTCTCCAACGTCTGCTCTGTGTAACAGTCTTTATGTATCTAAGTCTCCAACCTCTGCTCTCTGCAACAGTCCTTCTGCACCCCAGTCTCCAACCTCTGTTTTGTGTAACATTCCTTTGAACCCCAGTCTCCAACCTGTGCTCTGTGTAACAGTCCTTCTGCACCGCAGTCTCCCACCTCTTCTCTTTGTAATAATCCTTCTGCAGCCCAGTCTCCACCTCTGCTGTCTTCAATGATTCTTCTGCAACTCAGTATCCAACTTCTGCTCTCTTCTACGACACTTCTGCACCCCAGTCTCCAACCTCTACTCTCTGTAACTATTTTTCTGTACCTCCGTCTCCAACCTCTGCTCTCTGCAACCGTCCTTCTGCACCCCTGTCTCCAACCTCTGCCATCTGCAACGATCCTTATGCACCACTTTCCAACATCTGCTCTCTGTAACGGTCCTTCTGCACCCCAGTCTCAAACCTCTGCTTTCTGTGTAAGTCCTTCTGTACCACGGTTTCCAAATTCTGCTCTCTGTAACAGTCCTTCTGCACCTCTGTCTCCAACCTCTGAAGTCTGCAACCTTATTTATGCACCCCATTCTCTAAGCTCGGCTCTCTGTAACAAACCTTCTGCACCCAATTCTCTAACCTCTGCTCTCTGCAACAGTCTTTCTGTAACACAGTCTCCAAACTCTTCTCCCTGTAACGGTCATTCTGCACCCCAGTCTCGACCTCTGCTTTCTGTATCAGTAATTCTGCACCCCAGTCTTCAAACTTTGCTCTCTGTAACATTCTTACTACACCCCAGTTTCCAAACTCTGCTCTCTCTCCAACAGTACTTCTGAACCCCAGTCTCCAACATCTGCACTCTGAAACAGTTCTTCTATAAACCATTCTCCAAACTCTGCTCTCTGTAACAGTCCTGTATTGCAGTCTCTGAACTCTGCTCTCAGCACCCGTCCTTCTGCACCCTATTCTCCAACCTCCAACAGTCCTTCTGCACCCAAGTCTCTAAAACCTGCTCCCTGCAACAGTCTTTCTTTACCCCATTCTCCAAACTCTGCTATGTGCAACAGTCCTTCTGCACCCCAGTCTCCAAACTCTGCTCGCTGTAAAAATCCTTCTGCACGTCTGTCTCCATCTTTGCTCTCTGCAATGGTCCTTCTGAACATCCGTCTCCAACTTCTACGCTCTGTATCAGTCCTTCTGCACCTCAGTCTTCAACCTCTGCTCTCTGTAAGATTCTTCTGCAACCCAGTCTCCAAACCCTGCCCTCTGTAACAGTCGTTCTGTATCCCTTCACAAAACTCTGCTCTCTGTAACAAGCCTTCTGCACCGCAGTCTCCAACCTCTCTTCTCTGTAACAATACTTCTGCAACCCAGTCTCAATACTCTGCTCTTTACAAAGATCCTTCTTAACCCCAGTCTCCAAACTCTGCTCTCTGTAACAATCCTGTTCCACCTCAGTCTCCAACCTCTGCTCTCGGTAAGATTCTTCTGCAACCCTGTCTCCAAACTCTGCTCTTTGTAACAGTCCTTCTGCACCTCAGTCTGAAACCTCTGCTCTGTGCAACAGTTCGTCTGCACTGCAGTCTCCAAACTCTGCTCTATGAAAGATCCTTCTGCACCCCAGTCTCCAAACTCTGATCTCCTTAACAGTCCTTCTTCACCCGAGTCTCCAACCTTTGCTCTCTGTAACAATTCTTCTGCACCTCAGTCTCCAACATCTGCTCTCTGCAACGGTCCTTCTGCACCCCATTATTCGACCTCTGTTTTCTGCTAGAGTACTTCAGAATGTCAGTCTCCAAACTCTGCTCTCTGCAAAAATCCTTCTGCACCCAGTCTCCAACCATTTCTCTCGGTAACATTTCTTTTGCATCTCAGTCTCCAAACTCTGCTCTATGTAAGATCCTTCTGCCACCCAGTCTCCAAACTCTTCTCTGTGTAACAGTCCTTCTGCACCAAGTCTCCAACCTCTGCTTTCTGTAACAGTCCTTCTGCACCAAAGTCTTTAACCTCTTCTCTCTGCAACAGTTCTTCTACACCCCAGTCTTCAACCTCTGCTCTGTTTAACAGTCCTTCTGCACCCCAGTCTCCAACTTCTGCTCTCTGTAACAGTCCTTCTGCACCATATTCTCCAACCTCTGCTCTCTATTACAGTCTTTGTATACCGCAGTCTCCAACCTCTGCTCACTGTAACGGTCCCTCTGCACCCCAATTTCCAACCTCTGCTTTTTTTAACAGTCTTTCTGCACCTCAGTCACCAAACTCTGGTCTCTGTAACTGTCCTTCTGCACCTCAGTCTCCAATGTCTTCTCTCTGTAACAGTCATTCTGCACCTCAGTCTGAAACCTCTGCTCTCAGCATGATCTTTCTGTACCCCAGTCTTCAACCACTGCTCTCTGAAACAGTCGTCCTGCACCTTAGTCCAAAACCCCTGCTCTCTGAGATCCTTCTGCAACCTAGCCTCAAAACTCTGTTCTCTATAACAGTCTTTCTGCAACCCAGCCTCAAAACTCTGCTCTCTATAACAGTCCTTCTGCAACCCAGTGTCCAAACTCTGCTCTCTGTAGCAGGCCTTCTGCACCCCAGTCTCCAACCTCTGCTCTCTACAACAGTCCTTCTGCACCCAAGTCTTTAAACTCTGTTCTCTGCAACTGTTCTTCTAAACCCTAGTCTTTAACCTCTGCTCTGTTTAACAGTCTTTCTGCACCCCAGTCTCCAACCTCTGCTCTCTGTAACAGTCCTTCTGCACCATATTCTCCAACCTCTGCTCTCTGTTACAGTCTATTTATACCGCAGTCTCCAACGTCTGCTCTCTGTAACGGTCCCTCTGCACCCGAATTTCCAACCTATGCTTTCTGTAACAGTCTTTCTGCACCTCAGTCACCAAACTCTGCTCTCTGTAACTGTCCTTCTGCACCTCAGTCTCCAACGTCTGCTCTCTTTAACAGTCCTTCTGCACCTCAGTCTGAAACCTCTGCTCTCTGCATAATCTTTCTGACCCCAGTCTCCAACCTCTGCTCTTTGTAAAGATTCTTCTGCACCTCATTCTCCAACATCTGCTTTCTGCAATAATCCTTCTGCACCTCAGCTTCAAACCTCTGCTCTCTGCAACGATCTGTCTGTACCCTAGTCTCCAACATCTGCTCTCTGTAACAGTCCTTCTTCACCTCAGTCTCCAACCTCTGCTCTCTGTACCAATCCTTCTGTACCTCAGACTCCAACCTCTGCTCTCTATAACAGTCCTTCTGCACATCAGTCACCAACATCTGTACTCTGTAACAGGCCTTCTTAACCCCAGTCTCCAAACTCTGCTCTCTGTAACAATCATTCTTCCCCCTAGTTTCCAATCTCTGCTCTCTGTGCAGTTCTTTTGCACCACAATCTCCAAACTCTGGTCTCTGTATACCGCAGTCTACATCCTCTGCTCTCTTTAAGAATCCTTATGCACCCCAGTCTCAAACCGCTGCTCTCTGTAAAAGTCCTTCTGTACCTCAGTTTCCAACCTCTGCTATCTATAACGCAACTTCTGCAACCCAGTCTCAAACATCTGCTCTCTTCAAGGATTCTTCTTCTACCCATTTTCCAAATTCTGCTCTATGTAACAGTCCTTTTGTATCGCAGACTCCAACCTCTTCTCTTTGTAATGGTCCTTCTGCTCACCAATTCCAACCTCTGGTTTCTGTAACAGTCTTTCTACACCTCAGACTCCAAACTCTGCTCTCTGAAAAAGTACTTCTGCGCCTCATTCTGAATCCTCTGCTCTCTGCAAAGATTCTTCTGCACCCCAGTCTTCAAACTGTGCTATCTGTAACAGTCCTTCTGCATCCCAGTCACCAAGCTCTGCTCTCTGTAACAGGCCTTCTGCACCCCAGTCTCCTAACTCTGCTCTCTGTAACAGGACTTCTGCATCCCTGTCTCCCACCTCTTCTCTCTGCAACAATCCTTCTGCACCTCAGTCTCCAACATGTGATCTCTGCAACAGTCCTTCTGCACTCTAGTCTACAATTTCTGCTCTCTGTATGATCCTTCTGCATCCCAGTCTCCAACATCTGCTCTATGTAACAGTTCTTCTGCACCCCAGTATCCAACGTCTGCTCTCTGTTAAATCCTTCTGCACCTCAGTCTCCAAACTTTGCTCTGTGTAATGGTCCTTCTGCACCCCAGTCTCCAACATCTGCTCACTACAATGATCCTTCTTCTCCACAGGCTCCAACATCTGCTCTCTGCAATGGTCTTTCTGCACCCCAGTCTCCAAACACTGCTCTCTGTTACAGTCCTTCTGTACTGCAGTCTCCAAACTCTTCTCTCTGTAACGTTCCCTCTGAACCCTAATTGCCGAACTCTGGCTTCTGTAACAGTCCTTATGCACCTCAGAATCCAACCTCTGCTCTCTGTAAAAGTCCTTTTGCACCTCAGTCTCCAAACTTTGCTCCCTGTAATGGTACTTCTGCACCCCATTCTCCAACCTATGCTCTCTGTAACAGATCTTCTGCAACCCAGTTTCCAAACTCTGCTCTGAAACAGGACTTCTGCAAACCAGTATCCAACCACTTGTCTATGCAAGGATCCTTCTGCACCTCAGTCTCCAACCTCTGCTCTCGGTAACGGTCATTCTGCACCCCAGTTTTCAAATGCTGCTTTGTGTATCAGTTATTCTGCACCCCAGTCTCCAACCAGTGCTCTCTGTAAAAGTCCTTCTGCACCTCAGTCTCCAAAGTCTGCTTGCTGCAACAATCCTTATATACCCCAGTCTCCAACCTCTGCGCTCTGCAATGATCCTTCTGCACCACAGTCTCCAACGTCTGTCCTCTGCAACAGTTTTTCTGAACCCAGTCTACAGCGTCTGCTCTCTGTAAGGTCCTTCTGCACCCCAGTTTCCAAACTCTACTCTCTGTGACATTTCTTCTTAACCCCAGTCTCCAGCCTCTGCTCTTTGTAACAGTACTTCTGTACCACAGTCTCCAATCTCTGCTAACTGCAACATTACTTCTGCACACCACTCTCCAACCTGTGCTCTCTGTAACTGTCTTTCTGACCCCAGTCTTCAACCTCTGCTCTCTGCAATATTTCTTCTGCACCCCAGTATCCAACCTGTGCTCTTTGTAACTGTCAAGCTGCACCCCAGTCTCCAAACACTGCTCTCTTTAGCTATCCTTCTTAACTTCATTCTCCAACATCTGTTCTCTGCAACAAACCTTCTATACCCCAGTCTCCATCCTCTGCTCTCTGTAAGAATCCTTTTGCACCCCAGGCTCCTACGTCTCCTCTCTGTAAAAGTCCTTCTGAACCTCAGCCTCCAAGTTCTGCAATCTGTAACAGTCCTTCTGCACCCCAGTCTCAAAATTCTGCTTTCAGAAATAATCTTTCTGCACCCCAGTCTTCAACCTCTGCTCTCTGCAACAGTCCTTATGCCCCAAAGACTTTAACCTCTGCTCTATGTAACAGGACTTCTGCACCTGAGTCTCAAACCGCTGCTCTCTGCAACAGTCCTTCTGCACTCCAGTCTCCAACCTCTTCTCTCTGCAACAGTCCTTCTGCAAACCAGTCTCTAACCTCTGCTATCTGCAAGAGTTTTTCTGCACCTCATTCTCCAACCTCTGCTCTCTGCCACAGTCCTTCTGCAACACAGTCTCCAATCTCTGCTCTCTGTAAGATTCTTCTGCACTCCAGTTTCCAAACTCTGCTCTCTGTAACATTCCTTCTCCAACCCAGTCTTTAACCTCTGCTTTCTGCAAGTGTCCTGCAGCACTCCAGTCTCCAACCTCTGTCCTCTGCAACAGTCCTTCTGGAGCCTAGTCTCCAAACTCTGCTTTCTGTATCAGTCTTTCTGAAGTCCAGACTCAAAACTTTGTTCTCTGTATCTATCCTTCTGCACCTCAGTCTCCAACCTGTTCTCTCTGTAACATTCCTTCTGCACCCCAGTCTCCAACCTCTGCACTCTGTAACAGTTTTTCTATACTGCAGTATCCAAATCCTGGTCTCTGTAATGGTCCTTCTTCACCTCAATTTCCAAACTCTTCTTAGTGTAACAGTCCTTCTGCACCTCAGTCTCCAAACTCTGCTCTCTGTAACAGTCCTTCTGCACCTCAGTCTGACACCTCTAATCTCTGCACGATTTTTCTTCAACCCAGTCTTCAACCAATACTCTCTGCACCAGTCCTTCTGCACCCCAGTCTCCAACCTCTGCTTTCTGCAATGATCCTACTGCATCCCAGTCTCCAACCCCTGATCTCTGAAACAGTCTTTCTGCACCTCAGTCTCCAGCTTCTGCTCTCTGTAAGATTCTTCTGCACCCCTAAATCCAACCTCTGCTCTCTGTAAGAGTCCTTCTGCACCATAGTCTTTAACCTTTGCTCTCTATATCAGGACTTCCGCACCTCAGTCTCAAACTTCTGCTCTCTTCAACAGTCCTTCTGCACCCCAGTCTCCAACCTCTGCTCTCTACACCAGTCCTTCTGCACCCTAGTTACCGACATCTGCTCTCTGCAACAGACCTTCTGCACCCCAGTCTTCAACATCTGCTCTCTGCAACAGTCATTCTGCACATCAGTCTGAAAACTCTGCTCTCTGCAACGACCCTTCTGCACCCAAGTCACCTAACTCTGCTCTCTGTAACAGTCCTTCTGCACCTCACTCTCCAACCGCTGCTCTCTGTAACGGTCCTTCTGCACAACAGTCTCTAACCTCTGCTTTCTGTAACAGGACTTCTGGAACCCAGTCTTCAAACTCTGCTCTCTGTAAAATGCCTTCTGCACTCCAGTCTCCAACCTCTTCTCTCTGCAACGATTCTTCTCCACCCAAGTCTTCTACATCTGCTCTCTGCAACAGTACGTTGGCACCCCAGTCTCTAAACTCTGCTTTCTGTAAGATTCATCTGAACTCCAGTCTTCAACCTCTGCTCTCTGTAACAGTCCTTCAGCACCCCAGTCTCCAGAATCTGCTCTCTGTAACAGTCCTTCTGCACCTCAGTCTCCAACCTCTGCTCTCTGTAACAGTCCTTCTGCACCCCAGTCTCTAAAATCTGCTCTCTGTAACAGTCCTTCTGCACCCCATTCTTTAACATCTGCTCTCTGCAACAGTCCTTCTGCACCCCAGTCTCCAAACTCTTCTCTCTGCAACGATCTTCTGGACCCCAGTCTCCAACGTCTGCTCGCTGCAATGGTCATTCTCCACCACAGTCTCCAACATGTGCTCTCTGCAACAGTCCTTCTGCAACTCAGTCTGAAAACTCTGCTCACTGTAACATTTCTTCTCCACCCCAGTCTCCAACCTCTGTCCTCTGCAACAGTCCTTCTGCTCCCTAGTATCTGAGATCTGCTCTTTGTAATAGTCCTTCTGTACCAGAGTCTCCAACTTCTGCTCTTTGTTACGGTCCTTTTACACCCCAGTCTCAAAACTCTGATTTGTGTATCAGTCTGTCTGAACCCCAGTCTCCAACCTCTGTTCTCTGTATCTATCCTTTTTGCAACTCAGTCTCAACCTGTGCTCTATGTAAGAGTCTCTCTGCACCCCAGTCTCCAACCTCTGCTCTCGGTAACAGTCCTATACCGCAGTCTCCAAACTCTGGTCTTCTTAACGGTCCTTCTGCACACCAATTTCAAAATCTCTTTCCTGTAACAGTTTTTCTGCACCTGAGTCTCCAAACTCTGTTCTCTGAAACAGTCCTTCTACACCTCAGTCTCCAACCTATGCTCTCTGTAACAGTCCTTCTGCACCTCAGTCTGAAAATTCGGCTCTCTGCACAATCCTTCTGCACCCCAGTCTCCAAACACTGCTCTCAGTAACAGTTCCCCTGCACCTCAGTGTACAATCTCTGCTCTCTGTAAGATTCTTCATCAACCCAATCTTCAACCACTGCTCTCTGTAACAGACCTTCTGCACGCAAGTCTCCAAATTCTTTTCTCTGCAACGATTCTTCTCCACACCAGTCTCAAACCTCTGCTCTCTGCAACAGTCCTTTTGCACCACAGTCACCAACCTCTGCTCTCTGCAACAGTCTTTCTGCACCCCAGTCTCCAACCTCTGCTCTCTGTAGCTGTCCTTCTGCACCACAGTCTCCAACCTCTGCTCTCTGTAACAGTCCTCCTGCACCTCAGTCTCCAACCTCTGCTCTCTGAAACAGTCCTCTTGCACCCCAGTCTCCAACTCTGCTCTCTGCAACAATCTTTCTGGACCCCAGTCTCCAACGTCTGCTCTCTGCAAAAGCCCTTCTGGACCACAGTCTCCAACCTCTGCTCTCTTTAACAATCCTTCTGCACCCCTGTCTGAAACCTCTGCTCTTCGTAAGATTTTTCTGCAACCCAGTTTGTAACTCTGCTCTCTGTAACAGTGATTCTGCCCACCGGTTTCCAACCTCTGCTCTCTGCAACGATCCTTCTTCAATAAAGTCTCCAACCTCTGCTCTCTCCAACAGTCCTTCTACAACCCAGTCTCTAATATCTGCTCTCTGCAACAGTCCTTTTGCACCACACTCTGAAAAGTCTGCTCACTGCAACGACCCTTCTGCACCACAGTCTCCTACTTCTGCTCTCTGGAACAGTCCTTCTGCACCTCATTCTCCCAACTCTGCTCTTTGAAAGATCCTTCTGCAACCTAGTCATTAAACTCTGCACTCTGTAACAGTCCTTCTGCACAACAGTCTCCAACCTCTGCTCTCTGTAACGTGACTTCTGCCACCCATTCTCCAAACTCTGCTCTCTGTAACAGGCCTTCTGCACCCCAGTCTCCAACCTCTTCTCTCTGCAACGATTCTTCTCCACCCCTGTCTCCAGAATCTGCTCTCTGCAACAGTCCTTTTGCACCCCAGTCTCAAAACACTGCTCTCTGTAGGATCCATCTGAACCCCAGTCTCCAAACTCTGCTCTCTGTAACGGTCCTTCTGCACCGCAATCGCTAACCCCTACTCTCTGCAACAATCCTTCTGCACCCCAGTAACCAATATCCTTTCTACAACAGTCTTTCTGAACCCAAGTCTCCAACATCAGATCTCTGCAACAGTCCTTCTCCATCCCAGTATCCAAACTCTGCTATCTGTAACAGTTCCTCTGTACTGCAGTTTCCAAACTCTTCTCTCTGTAACTGTCCTTCTGAATCTCAGTCTCCAAACACTCCGTTCTCTATCAGTCCTTCTGCACTCAAGTCTCCAACCTCTGCTCTCTGTAACAGTCCATCTGCACCTCAGCCTCCAAATTCTGCTCTCTACAAAGGTTCTTTGTCACCCCAATCCCCAACTTCTGCTCGCTGCAACAGTCCTTTTACACCCAAGTCTCAAACCTCTGCACCCCACAACAGTCCTTCTGCACCTCAGTCTCCAACATCTACTCTCTGCAATGGTCTTTTTGCACCTCAGTATTCAACATCTATCTCTGTAACAGTCCTTCTGCACCTCAGTCTCCATCCTCTGCTCTCTGTGACAGGCCTTCTGCACCCAAGTCTCTGAACTCAGCTCTCTTTAACACTCATTCTGCACCCCAATCTCAAACCTCTGCTCTCTGAAACAGTCCTTCTGCACCCCAGTCTCAAAACTCTACTCTTTGCAACGATCCTTCTGGACCCCTGTCTTCAACCTCTGCTTTCTGTATCAGTCATTCAAAACCCCAGTCTCCAACCTCTTTTCTCTGTATCTATCCTTCTGCACCTCAGTCTCCAACCTGTGCTCTATGTAAGAGTCCTTCTGCACCCCAGTCTCCAACCTCTTCTCTCGGTAACAGTCTTATACCGCAGTCTCCAAAGTCTACTCTCTGTAACGGTCCTTCCGCATCCCAATTTCCAAACTCTGCTTTCTATAACAGTCCTTCTGCACCTGAGTCTCCAAACTCTGCTCTTTGTAATGGTCCTAATGCACCCCAGTTTCCAATGTCTCCTTTGTGTATCAGTCCTTCCTCACCCCAGTCTCCAAACTCTACTCGCTGAAACAGTCCTTTTACACCCCAGTCTCCAACATCTGCTCTCTGCAACAGTCCTTCTACACCACTGTCTCTAAACTCTACTCTCTGTAACTGTCCTTCTGCACCTCAGTCTCCAACCTCTGCTCTCTGTTAGATTCTTCTTCACCCCTGTCTCCAACCTTGCTCTCTGTAAGAGTCCTTCTGCACTCAAGCCTTCAACATCTCCTCACTGCAACCGTCCTTCTGCAACCCAGTCTTTAACATCTGCACTCTCAACAGTCCTACTTCACCTCAGTCTCCAAACTCAGCTCAATAAAAGATCCTTCTGAAACCCAGTATCCATACTCTTCTCTCGGTAACAGTCAACCTGCTCCCCAGTCTCCAAACTCTGCTCTCTGTAACATGCCTCATGCACACCAGTCTACAAACTCAGCTCTATGTAACAGGCCTTCAGCACCACAGTATCCAAACTATTCTCTCTGCAACGATCCTTCTACACCCCAGTCTCCAACGTCTGCACTCTGCAACAGGTCTTCTGACCCCAGTCTCCAAACTCTGCTCTCTGTAAGATTCTTCTGCACCCAGTTTCCAACCTCTGCTCTTTGAAACAGTCCTTCTGTACCCCAGGCTCCAAACTCTGCTCTCTGTAACAATGCATCTGCTCATGAGTCTTCAACCTCTGCTCTCTGCAATGGTCTTTCTACACATCAGTCTCCAACCTCTGTGGTCTGCAATAGTCCTTCTGCACCCCTGTGTGAAACCTCTTCACTCTCTAAGAGTTCTTCTGTACCAAAGTCTCCAACCTCTGCTCTCTGTAAGGGTCCTTCTGCACCGCAGTCTCCAAACTCTGCTTTCTATATCAGTTCTTCTGCACCCCAGTCTCCAAACTCTGCTCTATGTGAGAGTCCTTCTGAACCTCGTCTCCAACCTCTGCTCTGTGCAACAGTCCTTCTGCACCTCAGCTTCAACCTCTGCTCTCTGCAACGGTCATTTTGCACCCAAGTCTCCAAACTCTGCTTTCTATAAAAGTCCTTCTGCACCCCAGTCTCCAATCTCTACTCTCTGAAAGATCCATCTGCACCCCAGTCTCCAACCTCTGCTGTCTGTAACAGTTCTTCAGCACCTCAGTCTCCAACCGCTGCTCTCTGTAACAATCCTTCTTCACGTCAGTCTAAAACCGCTGCTCTCAGCAATGGTCCTTCTGCAGTGCAGTCTCCAAACTCCGTACTCTGCTACAGTTTTTCTGCACCCCAGTCTCCAAACTCTGCATTCTGCAACAGTCCTTCTGCACCCCAGTCTTTAACCTCTGCTCTCTGTAACAATCCTTCTGCACCTGAGTCTCCAACCTCTGCTCTCTGCAACTGTCCTTCTGCACCCCTGTCTCCAAACTCTGTTGTCTCCAACAGTCCTTCTTCACCTCAGTCTTCTGCACCGCAATCTCCAACCCCTACTCTCTGCAACACTACTTCTACACCCCAGTCACCAACCTCCTCTCTACAAGAGTCTTTCTGCACCCCTGCTAGGAGCCACTGCAAAAGTATTACATTCATATGGAAATTGGGCTCCTACTGTTCACCTAGGCCCATTTGGGGACTCAAGTTACAAGACTCCCGGAGAGTTCCTATTGGTTGGGGAAGGATGGTAGGAGGGTGTTCCAGGGGATGTAGAGCCCCCCGTGTCCGGTAGGGACACACGTGTGTGTGGACGGGCTTGTTAGGGGGACGCACACGGCCTCTCACAAAATAAAACTTTGTTTCAGTCCAAAAAAAAAAAATCACATGACTTATATGGTTTAATTTAAATTAGGTAAACAGCTATTATAAATTTTGCTTTTAAAGGTGGTTAACAGATCTGTTTGTTTACTTTCACCTTTCCTTTTCATTATATTTAATAATTCTGTTCAAGATAATGTCTCTTTAGCACCATGGCCAGAATTCCCATCTCCATCCCAGTGCCGGTGAAGACTAAGATAAAACCAAACTACAACTTCTATGATAGCTATCACAGTAAACTGTATAAACTGATACATCAATCAATATAACTCAATAAGTATCCTCAATCAAGGACTTAATTTACTTTGGGAGAAAATGGACATATTGACAGACTCCTCCACTTTGAACTGCTCAATCAAGAACTTAATTTACGTGCTCACTTCGGCAGCACATATACTAAAATTGGAACGATACAGAGAAGATTAGCATGGCCCCTGCGCAAGGATGACACGCAAATTCGTGAAGCGTTCCATATTTTTAGAATCAGAGTGAGCCTGCATAAAGACTAGGGGGGAACTAGAGGCACCTGACCTGCAACCCCCCCTACCCATCTGCAGCCAAAAGGAAACCTGTCTAGCTAGAGCTGGGGGAGGGGCTAGCAGGAAAAATCCAAAGGACAGAGTGCCTGGGATCCCAATCGCCAACTGTGGGACCCCGGAGATCCATGCCCACTGATTCGTGTGGCCTGCCCTGCGGCTACAGAAGGCTAGCAGGAGAAACCAGGAGGCTAGAGGCAAGGCCCTGGAGACTGGGCAGCTGGAAATTGCAGGCCCGCCGGCAACAGTTCACCCACTGCCCACATAGCTGGACGGTAGGAGAACACCCTGCCACAGGTGACCGATCACCCGCCCTCGGCCTGTGATACTGGGCAGCTAGAGACCGCCTGCCTGCCGCGACTGGGAGCTGAAATCAAACTGAGACAGTCCAGTCACACCACCTCATCAGGATACCCAGGCAAGGAACTGGGGCCGGTCATAGCAAAGTAGTGTCGTCACTGGAGCTCGGATGTCGGATCTTCCTTCACAGTGGAATTCACGACAGCAGGCATCGTTTAACAACACTAAGGAGAGGCATCAGAGTAATACAGAACCAAAACAAATCTATAGAAGAGAGTAGAAACACGACAATCAAATAGAGTTGGAAAGCAACGGGGACAACATGAGAAAACAAGGGAAAAAAGGAGTACAAACAATGCAAGACAACTTAATTCTACAAGAGGACATAGAAACATCAGAAGCAGGTATAGGGAAAGAACTCAAGGCATACCTAACTTAAATGGAAAGGAATATTAGAGAAGACATGAGACAGCAAGTCCAAGCAATAAAAATATATTTTGAAAATGAATTAAACAAACAAATTCAAATGGCAAAGAACGAGCTCTACCAGGAGATAGAGATCTTAAAAAAGAATCAAACGATAATCCTAGAATTGCAGGAGACTATAAACCAAATTAAAAACTCAAACGAGAATATTACAAATAGACTTGATCAAGTAGAAGTCAGAACATCAGATAATGAAGACAAGGTTTATCAACTTGAAAAGAGTATAGTCAACACAGAAAAGATGCTTAAATCCCATGAGCAATCTATTCAAGAGATATGGGATGTCATTAAAAAACCAAATTTGAGAGTCATCGGGATAGAAGAAGGCACAGAGATTCAAACCAAAGGAATGGACAGCATATTAAATGAAATAATTGTAGAAAACTTCCCAGAGATGAAAGATGGAATGGATTGACAAATCCTGGAAGCCTACAGGACCCCAAACATTCAAAACTATAATAGACCTACTCCAAGACACATAATTATGAAGATAGCCAACATACAGGACAAGGAGAGAATATTAAAAGCTACCAGAGAAAAGAGACAGATTACATTCAGGGGGAAACCAATTAGGTTAACGACTGATTTCTCAGCACAGACTTTGAAAGCGAGAAGATCCTGGAACAATGTATTTCAAACGCTGAAAAATAATGGATTTCAACCAAGAATACTGCATCCAGCAAAATTGAGCTTCAGATTTGACAACGAAATTAAAATCTTTCACGATAAACAAAAGCTAAAAGAATTTGCAGCAAGAAAACCAGCACTGCAAAGCATTCTGAGCAATATACTACAAGAAGAGGAATTGAAAAATAGTGCCCAAAACTAACAACAAGAGTTATCTCAGTAAAGGAGGAGGAAAATAACCAAAAAAGTAAAACTAGCCAAACTAAAATAAATAAATAAAGAAGCATGACTGGAAGTACAAATCATATCTCAATTGTAACTTTAAATGTTAATGGCCTAAACTCACCAATCAAGAGACATAGGCTAGCAACCTGGATCAAAAAAACAAATCCAACAATATGCTGCCTTCAGGAGACTCATATGATAGGAAAAGACATACACAGGCTGAAGGTAAAAGGTTGCGAAAAATCATACCACTCACATGGCCCTCGGAAGCAAGCAGGAGTGGCCATACTCATATCAAATAAAATCAACTTCAAACCTAAGTTAATTAAGAAGGATAAAGAAGGACACTATATACTGTTAAAAGGGACCATCCACCAACAAGACATAACAATTATCAATTTGTATGCACCAAACAATGGAGCTGCAATCTACATAAAACAAACGCTCCTCAAGTTCAAGAGTCAAATAGACCATAACACAATAATTACGGGTGACTTCAACACACCGCTCTCACCATTAGACAGATCCTCTAGACAAAAGCTGAATAAAGAAACTATAGAACTCAACAGCACAATCAATAACTTAGACCTAACTGACATATATAGAATATACCAACCATCATCAAGTGGATACACGTTCTTCTCAGCAGCACATGGATCCTACTCAAAAATAGACCATATATTATGCCATAAGGCAAATCTTAGTAAATATAAAAGTGTGGAGATAATACCATGCACCATATCTGACCATAATGGAATGAAATTGGAAATCAATGATAAAAAAAGGATGGAAAAATCCTACACCACATGGAAAATGAACAATATGTTATTGAATGATCAATGGGTTACAGAAGACATAAAGGAAGAGATAAAAAAATTCTTAGAGTCAAATGATAATACAGACACAACATACCGGAATCTATGGGACACAATGAAAGCAGTTTTAAGAGGGAAATTCATATCCTGGGGTTCTTTCATCAAAAAAAGAAAAAACCAACAAATAAATGAACTCACACTACACCTCAAAAACCTAGAAAAGGAAGAACAAAACAACAGCAATTGTAGTAGAAGACAAGAAATAATTAAAATTAGAGCAGAAATAAACCAAATTGAAACAAAAAAAACCATTGAAAAAATTGATAAAACTAAAAGTTGGTTCTTTGAAAAAATAAATAAGATAGACAAGCCCTTAGCTATGCTAACAAAAAGAAGAAGAGAGAGAACTCAAATTACTAATATACGGGATGAAAAAGGCAATATCACAACAGACACTACAGAAATACAGAAGATAATTAGAAAGTATTTTGAAACCCTATATTCTAATAAAATAGAAGATAGCGAAGATATCGATAAATTTCTTAAGGCATATGATTTGCCCAGATTGAGACAGGAAGACACACACAATTTAAACAGACCAATAACAAAGGAAGAAATAGAAGAAGCCATCCAAAGTCTACCAACCAAGAAAAGCCCTGGACCTGATGGGTATACAGCGGAGTTCTACAAAACCTTCAAAGAAGAACTAATACCAATACTTTTCAAACTATTTCAAGAAATAGAAAAAGAAGGAGCTCTTCCAAATTCATTCTATTAGGCAACATCACCCTGATCCCAAAACCAGACAAAGACACTTCAAAGAAAGAAAACTACAGACCAATATCTCTAATGAACTTGGATGCAAAAATTCTCAATAAAATTTTGGCGAATCGAATACAAAAACATATCAGAAAACTTGTGCACCATGATCAAGTAGGATTCATCCCTGGGATGCAAGGCTGGTTCAATATACGGAAATCAATACATGCTATTCACCACATCAATAGGCTTAAAGACAAGAACCATATGATCATCTCGATAGATGCAGAAAAACCATTTGACAAAATACAACATCCCTTTATGTTCAAAACATTAGAAAAACTAGGGATATCAGGAACTTACCTCAACATTGTAAAAGCTATATATGCTACACCTCAGGCGAGCATCATCCTAAACGGAGAAAAACTGAAGGCATTCCCTCTAAAATCTGGAACAAGACAGGGATGTCCTCTATCACCACTTCTATTCAATTTAGTTCTCGAAGTACTAGCCAGAGCAATTAGACAGACAAAAGAAATTAAAGGCATAAAAATAGGAAAAGAAGAAATTAAATTATCGCTATTTGCAGATGACATGATAATTTACTTAACAGACCCAAAAGGATCTACAAAGAAGCTGCTAGAGGTAATAAATGAATTCAGCAAAGTGGCAGGATATAAAATCAACACGCACAAATCAAAGGCATTCCTGTATATCAGCAACAAAACCTCTGAAATGGAAATAAGGAAAACCACTCCATTCACAATATCCTCAAAGAAAATAAGATACTTGGGAATCAACCTAACAAAAGAGGTGAAAGATTTATACAATGAAAACTACAGAACCTTAAAGAGAGAGATAGAAGAAGATCTCAGAAGATGGAAAAATGTACCCTGTTCATGGATAGGCAGAACTAACATCATCAAAATGGCGATTTTACCCAAAGTTCTCTACAGGTTTAATGCGATGCCAATCAGAATCCCAAAGACATTTCTTGTAGAAATAGATAAAGCAATCATGAAATTCATATGGAAAAACAAAAGACCCAGAATAGCAAAAGCAATTCTAAGCAGGAAGTGTGAATCTGGAGGTATAGCGATACCAGAGCTCAAACTGTACTACAAAGCAATAGTAACAAAAACAGCATGGTACTGGTACCAAAACAGGCAGGTGGACCAATGGTACAGAATAGAGGACACAGAGACTAATCCACAAAGTTACAACTATCTTATATTTGATAAAGGGGCTAAAAACATGCAATGGAGGAAGGATAGCATCTTCAACAAATGGTGCTGGGAAAATTGGAAATCCATATGCAACAAAATGAAATTGAATCCCTTTCTCTCGCCAGCCACAAAAGTTAACTCAAAATGGATCAAGGAGCTAGATATAAAAACAGAGACACTGCATCTGATAGAAGGAAAAGTTGGCTACGATCTACATATTGTGGGGTCGGGCTCCAAATTCCTTAATAGAACGCCCGTAGCCCAAGAGTTAATGACAAGAATCAACAAATGGGACCTACTTAAATTAAAAAGTTTTTTCTCAGCAAGAGAAACAGTAAAAGACGTAAATAGAGAGCCTACATCCTGGGAACAAATTTTTACCCCTCACACCTCAGACAGAGCCCTAATATCCAGAATGTACAAAGAACTCAAAAAATTAAACAATAAGATAACAAATAATCCAATCAACAAATGGGCCAAGGACCTGAACAGACACTTCTCAGAGGAGGACATACAATCAATCCACAAGCACATGAGAAAATGCTCAACATCTCTAGCAATCAGAAAAATGCAAATCAAAACCACCCTAAGATACCATTTCACTCCTGTAAGATTGGCAGCCATTATGAAGTCAAACAACAATAAGTGTTGGCGAGGATGTGGGGAAAAGGGCACACTTGTTCACTGCTGGTGGGACTGCAAAATGGTGAGGCCAATTTGGAAAGCAGTATGGAGATTCCTGGGAAAGCTGGGAATGGATCCACCATTTGACCCAGCTATTGCCCTTCTTGGACTATTCCCTGAGGACCTTAAAATAGCACACTATACGGATACGGCCACATCAATGATTATAGCAGCACAATTCACAATAGCTAGACTGTGGAACCAACCTAGATGCCCTTCAATAGATGAGTGGATAAAAAAATTGTGGCAGCTATACACAATGGAGTATTATGCAGCACTAAGAAACGACAAAATCATAGAATTTGCAGGGAAATGGATGGCATTAGAGCAGATTATGCTAAGTGAAGCTAGCCAAGCCCTAAAAAACAAATGCCAAATGTCTTCTTTGATATAAGGAGAGCCACTAAGAATAGAACAGGAAGGAAGAGCATGAGGAAAAGACTAACAGTAAACTAAGACGAATGGGGGGAGAGAAAGGAAGAGAGAAGGGAAAACATATGGAAATGGTAGGAGACCTTCAGTG
>NW_027523836.1:0-39993 GCF_052094955.1 Ictidomys tridecemlineatus | reverse complement strand
GAGACTGGCGAAAATCACTTTAATGGAAAGGGGTTGCCAAGCTTCCAAAAAACTACGAGTTTCCTGAAATTCTCAGCAAACATTTTTTAAACCCCATCTTCATGATTCTGTCAGGTAATGATCAGTACACCAAAACCACTTGGCTCACCAAATTTCGTTCTTCTAGGTTAAACCGTTCGATTGCAGTAACTGTTTTCATTTTTAGGTTTCACTCTGTTTTCTCCTATAGGGATACATGTATTTGGAACTCTAAATCAAACACGGTTTGTGCTAGCTCTTTGAAACTTGACACAATAAAGCAGTTTCAAGTTCTTTCTCTATGCTTTGTTTGCTGTTGATGTAGCCCTAAGCAGAGACTGGCGAAAATCACTTTCATGGAAAGGGGTTGCCAAGCTTCCAAAAAACTACGAGTTGCCTTAAATCTCAGCAAACATTTTTTCACCCAATCTTGAAGATTCTTTTAGGTAATGATCAGTACACCAAAACCACTTGGCTCACCAAATTTTTGTTCTTCTAGGTTAAACCGTTCGTTTGCAGTAACCGTTTCCATTTTTAGGTTTCACTCTGTTTTCACCTATAGGGATACATATCTTTGGAACTCTAAATTAAACACGGTTTGTGCTAGCTCTTTGAAACTTGACACAATAAAGCAAGTTTCAAGTTCTATCTCTATGGTTTGTTTGCTGTTGATGTAGCCCTAAGCAGAGACTGGCGAAAATCACTTTCATAGAAAGAAGTTGCCAAACTTCCAAAAAACTACGAGTTGCCTGAAATCTCAGCAAACATTTTCTCACCCAATCTTGATGATTCTTTCAGGTAATGATCAGTAAACAAAAAACACTTGGCTCAACAAATTTCGTTCTTCTAGGTTAAACCGTTCATTTGCAGTATCCGTTTTCATTTTTAGCTTTCACTCTGTTTTCTCCTATAGGGATACATGTATTTGGAACTCTAAATCAAACAGGATTTGTGCTAGCTCTTTGAAACTTGACACAATAAAGCAGTTTCAAGTTTTATCTCTATGGTTTGTTTGCTGTTCATGTAGCCCTAAGCAGAGACTGGCGAAAATCACTTTCATGGAAACGGTTCGCCAAGCTTCCAAAAAACTACGAGTTGCCTGAAATCTCAGCAAACAATTTTTCACCCAATCTTGATGATTCTTTCAGTAATGATCAGTACACCAAAACCACTTGGCTCACCAAATTTCGTTCTTCTAGGTTAAACCGTTCGTTTTCAGTAACCGTTTACATTTTTAGGTTTCACTCTGTTTTCTCCTATAGGGATACATGTATTTGGAACTCTAAATCAAACACGGTTTTTGCTTGCTCTTTGAAACTTGACACAATAAAGCAGTTTAAAGTTCTATCTCTATGGTTTGTTTGCTGTTGATGTAGCCCTCAGCAGAGACTGGCGAAAATCACTTTAATGGAAAGGGGTTGCCAAGCTTCCAAAATCTACGAGTTGCCTGAAATCTCAGCAAACATTTTTTCACCCAATCTTGATGATTCTTTCAGGTAATGATCAGTACACCAAAACCACTTGGTTCACCAAATTTCATTCTTCTAGGTTAAACCGTTCGTTTGCAGTAACCGTTTACATTTTTAGGTTTCACTCTGTTTTCCCCTTAGGGATACATGTATTTGGAACTCTAAATCAAACACGGTTTGTGCTAGCTCTTTGAAAGTTGACACAATAAAGCAGTTTCAAGTTCAATCTTTATGGTTTGTTTGCTGTTGATGTAGCCCTAAGCAGAGACTGGCGAAATTCACTTTTCATGGAAAGGGGTTGCCAAGCTTCCAAATAACTACGAGTTGCCTGAAATCTCAGCAAACATTTTTTCACCCAATCTTGATGATTATTTCAGGTAATGATAAGTACACCAAAACCACTTGGCTCACCAAATTTCGTTCTTCTAGGTTAAACCGTTCGTTTTCAGTAACCGTTTTCATTTTTAGGTTTCACTCTGTTTTCTCCTATAGGGATACATGTATTTGGAACTCATAAATCAAACACGGTTTGTGCTAGCTCTTTGAAACTTGACACAATAAAGCAGTTTCAAGTTCTATCTCTATGGTTTGTTTGCTGTTGATGTAGCCCTAAGCAGAGACTGGCGAAAATCACTTTCATGGAAAGGGGTTGCCAAGCTTCCAAAAAACTACCAGTTGCCTGAAATCTCAGCAAACATTTTTTCACCCAATCTTGATGATTCTTTCTGGTAATGATCAGGACACCAAAACCACTTGGCTCACCAAATTTCGTTCTTCTAGGTTAAACCGTTCGTTTGCAGTAACCGTTTTCATTTTTAGGTTTCACTCTGTATTCTCCTATAGGGATACATGTATTTGGAACTCTAAATCAAAAACGGTTTGTGCTAGCACTTTAAAACTTGACACAAAAAGCAGTTTCAGTTCTATCTCTATGGTTTGTTTGCTGTTGATGTAGCCCTAAGCAGAGACTGGCGAAAATCACTTTCATGAAAAGGGGTTGCCAAGCTTCCAAATAACTACGAGTTGCCTGAAATCTCAGAAACATTTTGTCACCCAATCTTTAAGATTCTTTTAGGTAATGATCAGTACACCAAAACCACTTGGCTCACCAAATTTCGTTCTTCTAGGTTAAACCGTTCGATTGCAGTAACTGTTTTCATGTTTAGGTTTCACTCTATTTTCTCCTATAGGAATACATGTATTTGGAACTCTAAATCAAACACGGTTTGTGCTAGCTCTTTGAAACTTGACACAATAAAGCAGTTTCAAGTTCTATCTCTATGGTTTGTTTGCTGTTGATGTTGCCCTAATCAGAGACTGGCGAAAATCACTTTAATGGAAAGGGGTTGCCAAGCTTCCAAAAAACTACGAGTTTCCTGAAATCTCAGCAAACATTTTTTCACCCAATCTTCATGATTCTGTCAGGTAATGATCAGTACACCAAAACCACTTGGCTCTCCAAATTTCGTTCTTCTAGGTTAAACCGTTCGATTGCTGTAACTGTTTTCATTTTTAGGTTTCACTCTGTTTTCTACTATAGGGATACATGTATTTGGAACTCTAAATCAAACACGGTTTGTGCTAGCTCTTTGAAACTTGACACAATAAAGCAGTTTCAAGTTCTTTCTCTATGCTTTGTTTGCTGTTGATGTAGCCCTAAGCAGAGACTGGCGAAAATCACTTTCATGGAAAGGGGTTGCCAAGCTTCCAAAAAACTACGAGTTGCCTTAAATCTCAGCAAACATTTTTTCACCCAATCTTGAAGATTCTTTTAGGTAATGATCAGTACACCAAAACCACTTGGCTCACCAAATTTTGTTCTTCTAGGTTAAACGGTTCGTTTGCAGTAACCGTTTTCATTTTTAGGTTTCACTCTGTTTTCACCTATAGGGATACATGTATTTGGAACTCTAAATTAAACACGGTTTGTGCTAGCTCTTTGAAACTTGACACAATAAAGCAGTTTCAAGTTCTATCTCTATGGTTTGTTTGCTGTTGATGTAGCCCTAAGCAGAGACTGGCGAAAATCACTTTCATAGAAAGGGGTTGCCAAACTTCCAAAAAACTACGAGTTTCCTGAAATCTCAGCAAACATTTTCTCACCCAATCTTGATGATTCTTCAGGTAATGATCAGTAAACAAAAACCACTTGGCTCACCAAATTTCGTTCTTCTAGGTTAAACCGTTCATTTGCAGTATCCGTTTTCATTTTTAGCTTTCACTCTGTTTTCTCCTATAGGGATACATGTATTTGGAACTCTAAATCAAACAGGATTTGTGCTAGCTCTTTGAAACTTGACACAATAACGCAGTTTCAAGTTTATCTCTACGGTTTGTTTGCTGTTCATGTAGCCCTAAGCAGAGACTGGCGAAAATCACTTTTATGGAAAGGGTTCGCCAAGCTTCCAAAAAACTACGAGTTGCCTGAAATCACAGCAAACATTTTTTCACCCAATCTTGATGATTCTGTCAGGTAATGATCAGTACACCAAAACCACTTGGCTCACCAAATTTCGTTCTTCTAGGTTAAACCGTTCGTTTTCAGTAACCGTTTACATTTTTAGGTTTCACTCTGTTTTCTCCTATAGGGATACATGTATTTGGAACTCTAAATCAAACACGGTATGTGCTAGCTCTTTGAATCTTGACACAATAAGCAGTATCAAGTTCTATCTCTATGGTTTGTTTGCTGTTGATGTAGCCCTAAGCAGAGACTGGCGAAAATTACTTTCATGGAAAGGGTTCGCCAAGCTTCCAAAAAACTACGAGTTGCCTGAAATCTCATCAAACATTTTTTCACCCAATCTTGATGATTCTTTCAGGTAATGATCAGTACACCAAAACCACTTGGCTCACCAAATTTCGTTCTTCTAGGTTAAACCGTTCGTTTGCAGTGACCGTTTCCATTTTCAGGTTTCACTCTGTTATCTCCTATAGGGATACATGTATTTGGAACTCTAAATCAAACACGGTTTTTGCTAGCTCTTTGAAACTTGACACAATAAAGCAGTTTCAAGTTCTATCTCTATGGTTTGTTTGCTGTTGATGTAGCCCTCAGCAGAGACTGGCAAAAATCACTTTCATTAAAAATGGGTTGCCAAGCTTCCAAAAAACTACGAGTTGCCTGAAATCTCAGCAATCATTTTTTCACCCAATCTTGATGATTCTTTCAGGTAATGATCAGTACACCAAAACCACTTGGCTCACCAAATTTCATTCTTCTAGGTTAAACCGTTCGTTTGCAGTAACCGTTTACATTTTTAGGTTTCACTCTGTTTTCCCCTTAGGGATACATGTATTTGGAACTCTAAATCAAACACGGTTTGTGCAAGCTCTTTGAAAGTTGACACAATAAAGCAGTTTCAAGTTCAATCTTTATGGTTTGTTTGCTGTTGATGTAGCCCTAAGCAGAGACTGGCGAAATTCACTTTCATGGAAAGGGGTTGCCAAGCTTCCAAATAACTACGAGTTGCCTGAAATCTCAGCAAACATTTTTTCACCCAATCTTGATGATTATTTCAGGTAATGATAAGTACACCAAAACCACTTGGCTCACCAAATTTCGTTCTTCTAGTTTAAACCGTACGTTTTCAGTAACCGTTTTCATTTTTAGGTTTCACTCTGTTTTCTCCTATAGGGATACATGTATTTGGAACTCTAAATCAAACACGGTTTGTGCTAGCTCTTTGAAACTTGACACAATAAAGCAGTTTCAAGTTCTATCTCTATGGTTTGTTTGCTGTTGATGTAGCCCTAAGCAGAGACTGGCGAAAATCAGTTTCATGGAAAGGGGTTGCCAAGCTTCAAAAAACTACGAGTTGCCTGAAATCTCAGCAAACATTTTTTCACCCAATCTTGATGATTCTTTCTGGTAATGATCAGGACACCAAAACCACTTGGCTCACCAAATTTCGTTCTTCTAGGTTAAACCGTTCGTTTGCAGTAACCGTTTTCATTTTCAGGTTTCACTCTGTTTTCTCCTATAGGGATACATGTATTTGGAACTCTAAATCAAACACGGTTTGTGCTAGCACTTTGAAACTTGACACAATAAAGCAGTTTTAAGTTCTATCTCTATGGTTTGTTTGCTGTTGATGTAGCCCTAAGCAGAGACTGGCGAAAATCACTTTCATGAAAAGGGGTTGCCAAGCTTCCAAATAACTACGAGTTGCCTTAAATCTCAGCAAACATTTTGTCACCCAATCTTTAAGATTCTTTTAGGTAATGATCAGTACACCAAAACCACTTGGCTCACCAAATTTCGTTCTTCTAGGTTAAACCGTTCGATTGCAGTAACTGTTTTCATGTTTAGGTTTCACTCTGTTTTCTCCTATAGGAATACATGTATTTGGAACTCTAAATCAAACACGGTTTGTGCTAGCTCTTTGAAACTTGACACAATAAAGCAGTTTCAAGTTTTATCTCTATGGTTTGTTTGCTGTTGATGTAGCCCTAAGCAGAGACTGGGGAAAATCACTTTCATGGAAAGGGGTTGCCAAGCTTCCAAAAAACTACGAGTTGCCTGAAATCTCTCCAAACATTTTTTCACCCAATCTTGATGATTCTTTCAGGTAATGATCAGTACAGCAAAACCACTTGGCTCACCAAATTTCGTTCTTCTAGGTTAAACCGTTCGTTTTCAGTAACCGTTTACATTTTTAGGTTTCACTCTGTTTTCTCCTATAGGGATACATGTATTTGGAACTTTAAATCAAACACGGTTTGTGCTAGCTCTTTGAAACTTGACACAATAAGCAGTATCAAGTTCTATCTCTATGGTTTGTTTGCTGTTGATGTAGCCCTAAGCAGAGACTGGCGAAAATGACTTTCATGGAAAGGGTTCGCCAAGCTTCCAAAAAACTACGAGTTGCCTGAAATCTCATCAAACATTTTTTCACCCAATCTTGATGATTCTTTCAGGTAATGATCAGTACACCAAAACCACTTGGCTCACCAAATTTCGTTCTTCTAGGTTAAACCGTTCGTTTGCAGTGGCCGTTTCCATTTTCAGGTTTCACTCTGTTATCTCCTATAGGGATACATGTATTTGGAACTCTAAATCAAACACGGTTTTTGCTAGCTCTTTGAAACTTGACACAATAAAGCAGTTTAAAGTTCTATCTCTATGGTTTGTTTGCTGTTGATGTAGCCCTCAGCAGAGACTGGCGAAAATCACTTTCATGGAAAGGGGTTGCCAAGCTTCCAAAATACTACGAGTTGCCTGAAATCTCAGCAAACATTTTTTCACCCAATCTTGATGATTCTTTCAGGTAATGATCAGTACACCAAAACCACTTGGCTCACCAAATTTCATTCTTCTAGGTTAAACCGTTCGTTTGCAGTAACCGTTTACATTTTTAGGTTTCACTCTGTTTTCCCCTTAGGGATACATGTATTTGGAACTCTAAATCAAACACGGTTTGTGCTAGCTCTTTGAAAGTTGACACAATAAAGCAGTTTCAAGTTCTATCTCTATGCTTTGTTTCCTGTTGATTGTAGCCCTAAGCAGAGACTGGCGAAAATCACTTTCATGGAAAGGGGTTGCGAAGCTTCCAGAAAACTACGAGTTGCCTGAAATCTCAGCAAATATTTTCTCACCAAATTTGATGATTCTTTCAGGTAATGATCAGTACACCAAAACCACTTGGCTCACCAAACTTCGTTCTTCTAGGTTAAACCGTTCGTTTGCAGTAACCGTTTTCATTTTTAGGTTTCACTCTGTTTCCTCCTATAGGGATACATGTATTTGGAACTCTAAATCAAACACGGTTTGTGCTAGCTCTTTGAAACTTGACACAATAAAGCAGTTTCAAGTTCTATCTCTATGGTTTGTTTGCTGTTGATGTAGCCCTAAGCAGAGACTGGCCAAAATCACTTTTATGGAAAGGGGTTGCCAAGCATCCAAAAAACTACGAGTTGCCTGAAATCTCAGCAAACATTTTTTCACCCAATCTTGATGATTCTTTCAGGTAATGATCAGTACACCAAAACCACTTGGCTCACCAAATTTCGTTCTTCTAGGTTAAACCGTTCGTTTGCAGTAACCGTTTTCATTTTTAGGTTTCACTCTGTTTTCTCTATAGGGATACATGTATTTGGAACTCTAAATCAAACACGGTTTGTGCTAGCTCTTTGAAACTTGACACAATAAAGCAGTTTCAAGTTATATCTCTATGGTTTGTTTGCTGTTGATGTAGCCCTAAGCAGAGACTGGCGAAAATCACTTACATGGAAAGGGGTTGTCAAGCATCCAAAAAACTACGAGTTGCCTGAAATCTCAGCAAATATTTTTTCACCCAATTTTGATGATTCTTTCAGGTAATGACCAGTACACCAATACCACTTGGCTCACCAAATTTCGTTCTTCTAGGTTAACCGTTCGTTAGCAGTAACCGTTTTCATTTTTAGGTTTCACTCGGTTTTCTCCTATAGGGATACATGTATTTGGAACTCTAAATCAAACACGGTTTGTGCTAGCTCTTTGAAACTTGACAGAATAAAGCAGTTTCATGTTCTATTTCTATGGTTTGTTTGCTGTTGGTGTTGCCCTAAGTAGAGACTGACGAAAATCACTTTCATGGAAAGGGGTTGCCAAGCTTCCAAAAAACTACGAGTTGCCTGAAATCTCAGCAAACATTTTTTCACGCAATCTTGATGATTCTTTCAGGTAATGATCAGTACACCAAAACCACTGGGCTCACCAAATTTCATTCTTCTAGGTTAAACCGTTCGTTTGCAGTAACCGTTTTCATTTTTAGGTTTCACTCTGTTTTCTCCTTTAAGAATACATGTATTTGGAACTCTAAATCAAACACGGTTTGTGCTAGCTCTTTGAAACTTGACACAATAAAGCAGTTTCAAGTTCTATCTCTATGTTTTGTTTGCTGTTGATGTAGCCCTAAGCAGAGACTGGCGAAAATCACTTTCATGAAAAGGGGTTGCCAAGCTTCCAAATAACTACGAGTTGCCTTAAATCTCAGCAAACATTTTGTCACCCAATCTTTAAGATTCTTTTAGGTAATGATCAGTACACCAAAACCACTTTGCTCACCAAATTTCGTTCTTCTAGGTTAAACCGTTCGATTGCAGTAACTGTTTTCATGTTTAGGTTTCACTCTGTTTTCTCCTATAGGAATACATGTATTTGGAACTCTAAATCAAACACGGTTTGTGCTAGCTCTTTGAAACTTGACACAATAAAGCAGTTTCAAGTTTTATTTCTATGGTTTGTTTGCTGTTGATGTAGCCCTAAGCAGAGACTGGGGAAAATCACTTTCATGGAAAGGGGTTGCCAAACTTCCAAAAAACTACGAGTTGCCTGAAATCTCAGCAAACATTTTTTCACCCAATCTTGATGATTCTTTCAGGTAATGATCAGTACACCAAAACCACTTGGTTCACCAAATTTCGTTCTTCTAGGTTAAACCATTCGTTTACAGTAACCGTTTTCATTTTTAGGTTTCACTCTGTTTTCTCCTATAGGGATACATGTATTTGGAACTCTAAATCATACACGGTTTGTGCTAGCTCTTTGAAAGTTGACACAATAAAGCAGTTTCAAGTTCGATCTCTATGGTTCGTTTGCTGTTGATGTCACCCGAAGCAGAGACTGTCGAAAATCACTTTCATGGAAAGGGATTGCCAAGCTTCCAAAAAACTACTAGTTGCCTGAAATCTCAGCAAACATTTTTTCACCCAATCTTGATGATTCTTTCAGTTCATGATCAGTACACCAAAACCACTTGTCTCACCAAATTTCGTTCTTCTAGGTTAAACCGTTCGTTTGCAGTAACCGGTTTAATTTTTAGGTTTCACTCTGTTTTCTCCTATAGGGATACATGTATTTGGAACTCTAAATCAAACACGGTTTGTGCTAGCACTTTGAAACTTGACCCAATAAAGCAGTTTCAAGTTCTATCTCTATGGTTTGTTTGCTGTTGATGTAGCCCTAAGCAGAGACTGGCAAAAATCACTTTAATGGAAAAGGGTTGCCAAGCTTCAAAAAAACTACGAGTTGCCTGAAATCTCAGCAAACATTTTTTCACCCAATCTTGATGATTCTTTCAGGTAATGATCAGTACACCAAAACCACATGGCTAACCAAATTTAGTTCTTCTAGGTTAAACCGTTCATTTGCAGTAACCGTTTTCATTTTTAGGTTTCACTCTGTTTTCTCCTATAGGGATACATGTATTTGGAACTCTAAATCAAACACGGTTTGTGCTAGCTCTTTGAAACTTGACACAATTAAGCAGTTTCAAGTTCTATCTCTATGGTTTGTTTGCTGTTGATGTAGCCCTAAGCAGAGACTGGCAAAAATCACTTTCATGGAAAGGGGTTGCCAAGCTTCCAAAAAACTACGAGTTGCCTGAAATCTCAGCAAACATTTTTTCACCCAATCTTGATGATTCTTTCAGGTAATGATCAGTACACCAAAACCACTTGGCTCACCAAATTTCGTTCTTCTAGGTTAAACCGTTCGTTTGCAGTAACCGTTTACATTTTTAGGTTTCACTCTGTTTCTCCTATAGGGATACATGTATTTGGAACTCTAAATCAAACAAGGTTTGTGCTAGCTCTTTGAAAGTTGACACAATAAAGCAGTTTCAAGTTCAATCTTTATGGTTTGTTTGCTGTTGATGTAGCCCTAAGCAGAGACTGGCGAAATTCACTTTCATGGAAAGGGGTTGCCAAGCTTCCAAAAAACTACGAGTTGCCTGAAATCTCAGCAAACCTTTTTTTCACCCAATCTTTAAGATTCTTTCAGGTAATGATAAGTACACCAAAACCACTTGGCTCACCAAATTTCGTTCTTCTAGGTTAAACCGTTCGTTTGCAGTAACCGTTTTCATTTTTAGGTTTCACTCTGTTTTCTCCTATAGGGATACATGTATTTGGAACTCTAAATCAAACACGGTTTGTGCTAGCTCTTTAAAACTTCACACAAGAAAGCAGTTTCAAATTCTATCTCTGTGGTTTTTTTGCTGTTGATGTAGCCCTAAGCAGAGACTGGCGAAAATCACTTTCATGGAAAGGGGTTGCCAAGCTTCCAAAAAACTACGAGTTGCCTGAAATCTCAGCAAACATTTTTTCACCCAATCTTGATGATTGTTTCAGGTAATGATCAGTACACCAAACCCACTTGGTTCACCAAATTTCGTTTTTCTAGGTTAAACCATTCGTTTACAGTAACCGTTTTCATTTTAGGTTTCACTCTGTTTTCTCCTATAGGGATACATGTATTTGGAACTCTAAATCAAACACGGTTTGTGCTAGCTCTTTGAAAGTTGACACAATAAAGCAGTTTCAAGTTCGATCTCTATGGTTCGTTTGCTGTTGATGGAGCCCGAAGCAGAGACTGTCGAAAAACACTTTCATGGAAAGGGGTTGCCAAGCTTTTAAAAAACTACGAGTTGCCTGAAATCTCAGCAAACATTTTTTCACCCAATCTTGATGATTCTTTCAGTTCATGATCAGTACACCAAAACCACTTGGCTCACCAAATTTCGTTCTTCTAGGTTAAACCGTTCGTTTGCAGTAACCGGATTAATTTTTAGGTTTCACTCTGTTTTCTCCTATAGGGATACATGTATTTTGAACTCTAAATCAAACACGGTTTGTGCTAGCTCTTTGAAACTTGACACAATAAAGCAGTTTCAAGTTCTATCTCTATGGTTTGTTTGCTGTTGATGTAGCCCTAAGCAGAGACTGGCGAAAATCACTTTCATGGAAAGGGGTTGCCAAGCTTCCAAAAAACTACGAGTTGCATGAAATCTCAGCAAACATTTTTTCACCCAATCTTGATGATTCTTTCAGGTAATGATCAGTACACCAAAACCACTTGGCTCACCGAATTTCGTTCTTCTAGGTTAAACCGTTCGTTTGCAGTAACCGTTTTCATTTTTAGGTTTCACTCTGTTTTCTCCTATAGGGATACATGTATTTGGAACTCTAAATCAAACACGGTTTATGATAGCTCTTTGAAACTTGACACAATAAAGCAGTTTCAAGTTCTATCTCTATGGATTGTTTGCTGTTGATGTAGCCCTAAGCAGAGACTGGCGGAATTCACTTTCATGGAAAGGGGTTGCCAAACTTCCAAAAAACTACGAGTTGCCTGAAATCTCAGCAAACATTTTCTCACCCAATCTTGATGATTCTTTCAGTTAATGATCAGTACACCAAAACCACTTGGCTCACCAAATTCCGTTCCTCTAGTTTACACCATTCGTTTGCAGTATCCGTTTTCATTTTTAGCTTTCACTCTGTTTTCTCCTATAAGGATACATGTATTTGGAACTCTAAATCAAACACGGTTTGTGCTAGCTCTTTGAAACTTGACACAATAAAGCAGTTTCAAGTTCTATCTCTATGCTTTGTTTGCTGTTGATTGTAGCCCTAAGCAGAGACTGGCGAAAATCACTTTCATGGAAAGGGGTTGCGAAGCTTCCAAAAAAATACGAGTTGCCTGAAATCTCAGCAAATATTTTCTCACCCAATTTGATGATTCTTTCAGGTAATGATCAGTACACCAAAACCACTTGGCTCACCAAACTTCGTTCTTCTAGGTTAAACCGTTCGTTTGCAGTAGCCGTTTTCATTTTGAGGTTTCACTCTGTTTCCTCCTATAGGGATACATGTATTTGGAACTCTAAATCAAACATGGTTTGTGCTAGCTCTTTGAAACTTGACACAATAAAGCAGTTTCAAGTTCTATCTCTATGGTTTGTTTGCTGTTGATGTAGCCCTAAGCAGAGACTGGCGAAAATCACTTACATGGAAAGGGGTTGCCAAGCATCCAAAAAACTTCGAGTTGCCTGAAATCTCAGCAAACATTTTTTCAACCAATTTTGATGATTCTTTCAGGTAATGACCAGTACACCAATACCACTTGGCTCACCAAATTTCGTTCTTCTAGGTTAACCGTTCGTTAGCAGTAACCGTTTTCATTTTTAGGTTTCACTCGGTTTTCTCCTATAGGGATACATGTATTTGGAACTCTAAATCAAACACGGTTTGGGCTAGCTCTTTGAAACTTGACATAATAAAGCAGTTTCAAGTTATATCTCTATGGTTTGTTTGCTGTTGGTGTTGACCTAAGTAGAGACTGACGAAAATCACTTTCATGGAAAGGGGTTGCCAAGCTTCCAAAAAACTACGAGTTGCCTGAAATCTCAGCAAACATTTTTTCACCCAATCTTGATGATTCTTTCAGGTAATGATCAGTACACCAAAACCACTGGGCTCACCAAATTTCATTCTTCTACATTAAACCATTCGTTTGCAGTAACCGTTTTCATTTTTAGGTTTCACTCTGTTTTCTCCTATAAGAATACATGTATTTGGAACTCTAAATCAAACACGGTTTGTGCTAGCTCTTTGAAACTTGACACAATAAAGCAGTTTCTAGTTCTATCTCTATGGTTTGTTTGCTGTTGATGTAGCCCTAAGCAGAGACTGGTGACAATCACTTTCATGAAAAGGGGTTTCCAAGCTTCCAAATAACTACGAGTTGCCTTAAATCTCAGCAAACATTTTGTCACCCAATCTTTAAGATTCTTTTAGGTAATGATCAGTACACCAAAACCACTTGGTTCACCAAATTTCGTTCTTCTAGGTTAAACCATTCGTTTACAGTAACCGTTTTCATTTTTAGGTTTCACTCTGTTTTCTCCTATAGGGATACATGTATTTGGAACTCTAAATCAAACACGGTTTGTGCTAGCTCTTTGAAAGTTGACACAATAAAGCAGTTTCAAGTTCCATCTCGATGGTTCGTTTGCTGTTGATGTAGCCCGAAGCAGAGACTGTCGAAAATCACTTTCATGGAAAGGGGTTGCCAAGCTTCCAAAAAACTACGAGTTGCCTGAAATCTCAGCAAACATTTTTTCACCCAATCTTGATGATACTTTCAGTTCATGATCAGTACACCAAAACCACTTGTCTCACCAAATTTCGTTCTTCTAGGTTAAACCGTTCGTTTGCAGTAACCGGTTTAATTTTTAGGTTTCACTCTGTTTTCTTTTATAGGGATACATGTATTTGGAACTCTAAATCAAACACGGTTTGTGCTAGCACTTTGAAACTTGACCCAATAAAGCAGTTTCAAGTTCTATCTCTATGGTTTGTTTGCTGTTGATGTAGCCCTAAGCAGAGACTGGCGAAAATCACTTTAATGGAAAGGGGTTGCCAAGCTTCAAAAAAACTTCGAGTTGCCTGAAATCTCAGCAAACATTTTTTCACCCAATCTTGATGATTCTTTCAGGTAATGATCAGTACACCAAAACCACTTGGCTAACCAAATTTAGTTCTTCTAGGTTAAACCGTTCATTTGCAGTAACCGTTTTCATTTTTAGGTTTCACTCTGTTTTCTCCTATAGGGATACATGTATTTGGAACTCTAAATCAAACACGGTTTGTGCTAGCTCTTTGAAACTTGACACAATTAAGCAGTTTCAAGTTCTATCTCTATGGTTTGTTTGCTGTTGATGTAGCCCTAAGCAGAGACTGGCGAAAATCACTTTCATGAAAAGGGGTTGCCAAGCTTCCAAAAAACTACGAGTTGCCTGAAATCTCAGCAAACATTTTTTCACCCAATCTTGATGATTCTTTCAGGTAATGATCAGTACACCAAAACCACTTGGCTCACCAAATTTCGTTCTTCTAGGTTTAACCGTTCGTTTGCAGTAACCGTTTACATTTTTAGGTTTCACTCTGTTTCTCCTATAGGGATACATATATTTGGAACTCTAAATCAAACAAGGTTTGTGCTAGCTCTTTGAAAGTTGACACAATAAAGCAGTTTCAAGTTCAATCTTTATGGTTTGTTTGCTGTTGATGTAGCCCTAAGCAGAGACTGGCGAAATTCACTTTCATGGAAAGGGGTTGCCAAGCTTCCAAAAAACTACGAGTTGCCTGAAATCTCAGCAAACATTTTTTCACCAAATCTTTAAGATTCTTTCAGGTAATGATAAGTACACCAAAACCACTTGGCTCACCAAATTTCGTTCTTCTAGGTTAAACCGTTCGTTTGCAGTAACCGTTTTCATTTTTAGGTTTCACTCTGTTTTCTCCTATAGGGATACATGTATTTGGAACTCTAAATCAAACACGGTTTGTGCTAGCTCTTTGAAAGTTGACACAATAAAGCAGTTTCAAGTTCGATCTCTATGGTTCGTTTGCTGTTGAAGTAGCCCTAAGCAGAGACTGTCAAAAATCACTTTCATGGAAAGGGGTTGCCAAGCTTCCAAAAAACTACGAGTTGCCTGAAATCTCAGCATACATTTTTTCACCCAATCTTGATGATTCTTTCAGTTCATGATCAGTACACCAAAACCACTTGGCTCACCAAATTTCGTTCTTCTAGGTTAAACCGTTCGTTTGCAGTAACCGGTTTAATTTTTAGGTTTCACTCTGTTTTCTCCTATAGGGATACATGTATTTGGAACTCTAAATCAAACACGGTTTGTGCTAGCACTTTGAAACTTGACCCAATAAAGCAGTTTCAAGTTCTATCTCTATGGTTTGTTTGCTGTTGATGTAGCCCTAAGCAGAGACTGGCGAAAATCACTTTCATGGAAAGGCGTTGCCAAGCTTCAAAAAAACTATGAGTTGCCTGAAATCTCAGCAAACATTTTTTCACCCAATCTTGATGATTCTTTCAGGTAATGATCAGTACACCAAAACCACTTGGCTAACCAAATTTAGTTCTTCTAGGTTAAACCGTTCATTTGCAGTAACCGTTTTCATTTTTAGGTTTCACTCTGTTTTCTCCTATAGGGATACATGTATTTGGAACTCTAAATCAAACACGGTTTGTGCTAGCTCTTTGAAACTTGACACAATTAAGCAGTTTCAAGTTCTATCTCTATGGTTTGTTTGCTGTTGATGTAGCCCTAAGCAGAGACTGGCGAAAATCACTTTCATGGAAAGGGGTTGCCAAGCATCCAAAAAACTACGAGTTGCCTGAAATCTCAGCAAACATTTTTTCACCCAATCTTGATGATTCTTTCAGTTCATGATCAGTACACCAAAACCACTTGTCTCACCAAATTTCGTTCTTCTAGGTTACACCGTTCGTTTGCAGTAACCGTTTTCATTTTTAGGTTTCACTCTGTTTTCTCCTATAGGGATACATGTATTTGGAACTCTAAATCAAACACGGTTTGTGCTAGCACTTTGAAACGTGACCCAATAAAGCAGTTTCAAGTTCGATCTCGATGGTTCGTTTGCTGTTGATGTAGCCCGAAGCAGAGACTGTCGAAAATCACTTTCATGGAAAGGGGTTGCCAAGCTTCCAAAAAACTACGAGTTGCCTGAAATTTCAGCAAACATTTTTTCACCCAATCTTGATGATTCTTTCAGTTCATGATCAGTACACCAAAACCACTTGTCTCACCAAATTTCGTTCTTCTAGGTTAAACCGTTCGTTTGCAGTAACCGGTTTAATTTTTAGGTTTCACTCTGTTTTCTTTTATAGGGATACATGTATTTGGAACTCTAAATCAAACACGGTTTGTGCTAGCACTTTGAAACTTGACCCAATAAAGCAGTTTCAAGTTCTATCTCTATGGTTTGTTTGCTGTTGATGTAGCCCTAAGCAGAGACTGGCGAAAATCACTTTAATGGTAAGGGGTTGCCAAGCTTCAAAAAAACTACGAGTTGCCTGAAATCTCAGCAAACATTTTTTCACCCAATCTTGATGATTCTTTCAGGTAATGATCAGTACACCAAAACCACTTGGCTAACCAAATTTAGTTCTTCTAGGTTAAACCGTTCATTTGCAGTAACCGTTTTCATTTTTAGGTTTCACTCTGTTTTCTCCTATAGGGATACATGTATTTGGAACTCTAAATCAAACACGGTTTGTGCTAGCTCTTTGAAACTTGACACAATTAAGCAGTTTCAAGTTCTATCTCTATGGTTTGTTTGCTGTTGATGTAGCCCTAAGCAGAGACTGGCGAAAATCACTTTCATGAAAAGGGGTTGCCAAGCTTCCAAAAAACTACGAGTTGCCTGAAATCTCAGCAAACATTTTTTCACCCAATCTTGATGATTCTTTCAGGTAATGATCAGTACACCAAAACCACTTGGCTCACCAAATTTTGTTCTTCTAGGTTAAACCGTTCGTTTGCAGTAACCGTTTACATTTTTAGGTTTCACTCTGTTTCTCCTATAGGGATACATGTATTTGGAACTCTAAATCAAACAAGGTTTGTGCTAGCTCTTTGAAAGTTGACACAATAAAGCAGTTTCAAGTTCAATCTTTATGGTTTGTTTGCTGTTGATGTAGCGCTAAGCAGAGACTGGCGAAATTCACTTTCATGGAAAGGGGTTGCCAAGCTTCCAAAAAACTACGAGTTGCCTGAAATCTCAGCAAACATTTTTTCACCCAATCTTTAAGATTCTTTCAGGTAATGATAAGTACACCAAAACCACTTGGCTCACCAAATTTCGTTCTTCTAGGTTAAACCGTTCGTTTGCAGTAACCGTTTTCATTTTTAGGTTTCACTCTGTTTTCTCCTATAGGGATACATGTATTTGGAACTCTAAATCAAACACGGTTTGTGCTAGCTCTTTGAAAGTTGACACAATAAAGCAGTTTCAAGTTCGATCTCTATGGTTCGTTTGCTGTTGATGTAGCCCTAAGCAGAGACTGTCGAAAATCACTTTCATGGAAAGGGGTTGCCAAGCTTCCAAAAAACTACAAGTTTCCTGAAATCTCAGCAAACATTTTTTCACCCAATCTTGATGATTCTTTCAGGTAATGATCAGTACACCAAAACCACTTGGCTCACCAAATTTCGTTCTTCTAGGTTAAACCGTTCGTTTGCAGTAACCGGTTTAATTTTTAGGTTTCACTCTGTTTTCTCCTATAGGGATACATGTATTTGGAACTCTAAATCAAACACGGTTTGTGCTAGCACTTTGAAACTTGACCCAATAAAGCAGTTTCAAGTTCTATCTCTATGGTTTGTTTGCTGTTGATGTAGCCCTAAGCAGAGACTGGCGAAATTCACTTTCATGGAAAGGGGTTGCCAAGCTTCCAAAAAACTACGAGTTGCCTGAAATCTCAGCAAACATTTTTTCACCCAATCTTTAAGATTCTTTCAGGTAATGATAAGTACACCAAAACCACTTGGCTCACCAAATTTCGTTCTTCTAGGTTAAACCGTTCGTTTGCAGTAAATGTTTTCGTTTTTAGGTTTCACTCTGTTTTCTCTTATAGGGATACATGTATTTGGAACTCTAAATCAACCACGGTTTGTTCTTGCTCTTTGAAACTTGACACAATAAAGCAATTTCAAGTTCTATCTCTATGGTTTGTTTGCTGTTGATGTAGCCCTAAGCAGAGACTGGCGAAAATCACTTTCATGGAAAGGGGTTTCCAAGCTTCCAAAAAACTATGAGTTTCCTGAAATCTAAGCAAACATTTTTTCACCCAATCTTGATGATTCTTTCAGGTATTGATCAGTACACCAAAACCACTTGGCTCACCAAATTTCGTTCTTCTAGGTTAAACCGTTCGTTTGCAGTAACCGTTTTCATTTTTAGGTTTCACTCTGTTTACTCCTATAGGGATACATGTATTTGGAACTCTAAATCAAACACGGTTTGTGCTAGCTCTTTGAAACTTGACACAATAAAGCAGTTTCAAGTTCTATCTCTATGCTTTGTTTGCTGTTGATGTAGCCCTAAGCAGAGCCTGGCGAAACTCACTTTCATGGAAAGGGGTTGCCAAGCTTCCAAAAAACTACGAGTTGCCTGAAATCTCAGCAAACATTTTTCACCCAATCTTGATAATTCTTTCAGGTAATGATAAGTACACCAAAACCACTTGGCTCACCAAATTTCGTTCTTCTAGGTTAAACCGTTCGTTTGCAGTAACCGTTTTCATTTTTAGGTTCACTCTGTTTTCTCCTATAGGGATACATGTATTTGGAACTCTAAATCAAACACGGTTTGGGCTAGCTCTGTGAAACTTGACACAATAAATCAGTTTCAAGTTCTATCTCTATGCTTTGTTTCCTGTTGATGTAGCCCTAAGGAGAGACTGGCGAAAATCACTTTCATGGAAAGGGTTTGCCAAGCTTCCAAAAAACTACGAGTTGCCTGAAATCTCAGCAAACATTTTTTCACCCAATCTTGATGATTCTTTCAGGTAATGATCAGTACACCAAAACCAATTGGCTCACCAAATTTCGTTCTTCTAGGTTAAACCGTTCGTTTGCAGTAACCGTTTTCATTTTCAGGTTTCACACTGTTTTCTCCTATAGGGATACATGTATTTGGAACTCTAAATCAAACACGGTTTGTGCTAGCTCTTTGAAACTTGACACAAGAAAGCAGTTTCAAGTTCTATCTCTATGGTTTGTTTGCTGTTGATGTAGCCCAATGCAGAGACTGGCGAAAACCCCTTTCATCGAAAGGGGTCGCCAAGCTTCCAAAAAACTACGAGTTACCTGAAATCTCAGCAAACATTTTTTCACCCAAACTTGATGATTCTTTCAGGTAATGATCAGTACACCAAAACCACTTGGCTCACCAAATTTCGTTCTTCAAGTTTAAACCGTTCCTTTGCAGTAACCTTTTTCATTTTCAGGTTTCACTCTGTTTTCTCCTATATGGATACATGTATTTGGAACTCTAAATCAAACACGGTTTGTGCTAGCTCTTTGCAACTTGACACAATAAAGCAGTTTCAAGTTCTGTCTCTATGGTTTGTTTGCTGTTGATGTAGCCCTAAGCAGAGACTGGCGAAAATCCCTTTCATGGAAAGGGGTTGCCAAGCTTCCAAAAAACTACGAGTTGCCTGAAATCTCAGCAAACATTTTTTCACCCAATCTTGATGATTCTTTCAGGTAATGATCAGTACACCAAAACCACTTGGCTCACCAAATTTCGGTCTTGTAGGTTATACCGTTTGTTTGCAGTAACCGTTTTCATTTTTAGGTTTCACTCTGTTTTCTCCTATAGGGATACATGTATTTGGAACTCTAAATCAAACACGGTTTGTGCTAGCTCTTTGAAACTTTACACATTAAAGCAGTTTCAAATTCTATCTCTATGCGTTGTTTGCTGTTGATGTAGCCCTAAGCAGAGACTGGCGAAAGTCACTTTCATGGAAAGGGGTTGCCAAGCTTCCAAAAAACTATGAGTTGCCTGAAATATCAGCCAACATTTTTTCACCCAATCTTGATGATTCTTTCAGGTAATGATCAGTACACCAAAACCACTTGGCTCACCAAATTTCGTTCTTCTAGGTTAAACCATTCGTTTGCAGTAACCGTTTTCATTTTTAGGTTTCACTCTGTTTTCTCCTATAGGGATACATGTATTTGGAACTCTAAATCAAACACGGTTTGTGCTAGCTCTTTGAAAGTTGACACAATAAAGCAGTTTCAAGTTCGATCTCTATGGTTCGTTTGCTGTTGATGTAGCCCTAAGAAGAGACTGGCGAAAATCACTTTCATGGAAAGGGGTTGCCAAGCTTCCAAAAAACTACGAGTTTCCTGAAATCTCAGCATACATTTTTTCACCCAATCTTGATGATTCTTTCAGTTCATGATCAGTACACCAAAACCACTTGGCTCACCAAATTTCGTTCTTCTAGGTTAAACCGTTCGTTTGCAGTAACCGTTTTCATTTTTAGGTTTCACTCTGTTTTCTCCTATAGGGATACATGTATTTGGAACTCTAAATCAAACACGGTTTGTGCTAGCTCTTTGAAACTTGACACAATAAATCAGTTTCAAGTTCTATCTCTATGCTTTGTTTCCTGTTGATGTAGCCCTAAGAAGAGTCTGGCGAAAATCACTTTCATGGAAAGGGGTTGCCAAGCTTCCAAAAAACTACGAGTTGCCTGAAATCTTAGCAAACATTTTTTCACCCAATCTTAATGATTCTTTCAGGTAATGATCAGTACACCAAAACCACTTGACTCTCCAAATTTCGTTTTTCTAGGTTAAACCGTTCGTTTGCAGTAACCCTTTTCATTTTCAGGTTTCAATCTGTTTTCTCCTATAGGGATATATGTATTTGGAACTCTAAATCAAACACGGTTTGTGCTAGCTCTTTGAAACTTGACACAAGAAAGCAGTTTCAAGTTCTATCTCTATGGTTTGTTTGCTGTTGATGTAGCCCTAAGCAGAGACTGGCCAAAATCACTTTCATGGAAAGGGGTTGCCAAGCATCCAAAAAACTACGAGTTGCCTGAAATCTCAGCAAACATTTTTTCACCCAATCTTGATGATTCTGTCAGGTAATGATCAGTACACCAAAACCACTTGGCTCACCAAATTTCGTTCTTCTAGGTTAAACCGTTCGTTTGCAGTAACCGTTTTCATTTTTAGGTTTCACTCTGTTTTCTCTATAGGGATACATGTATTTGGAAATCTAAATCAAACACGGTTTGTGCAGCTCTTTGAAAGTTGACACAATAAAGCAGTTTCAAGTTCAATCTTTATGGTTTGTTTGCTGTTGATGTAGCCCTAAGCAGAGACTGGCGAAAATCACTTACATGGAAAGGGGTTGCCAAGCATCCAAAAAACTACGAGTTGCCTGAAATTTCAGCAAACATTTTTTCACCCAATTTTGATGATTCTTTCAGGTAATGACCAGTACACCAATACCACTTGGCTCACCAAATTCGTTCTTCTAGGTTAACCGTTCGTTAGCAGTAACCGTTTTCATTTTTAGGTTTCACTCTGTTTTCTCCTATAGGGATACATGTATTTGGAACTCTAAATCAAACACGGTTTGTGCTAGCTCTTTAAAACTTCACACAAGAAAGCAGTTTCAAATTCTATCTCTGTGGTTTTTTTGCTGTAGATGTAGCCCTAAGCAGAGACTGGTGAAAATCACTTTCATGAAAAGGGGTTGCCAAGCTTCCAAAAAACTACGAGTTGCCTGAAATCTCAGCAAATATTTTTTCACCCAATCTTGATGATTCTTTCAGGTAATGATCAGTACACCAAAACCAATTGGTTCACCAAATTTCGTTCTTCTAGGTTAAACCATTCGTTTGCAGTAACCGTTTTCATTTTTAGGTTTCACTCTGTTTTCTCCTATAGGGATACATGTATTTGGAACTCTAAATCAAACACGGTTTGTGCTAGCTCTTTGAAACGTGACACAATAAAGCAGTTTCAAGTTCGATCTCTATGGTTCGTTTGCTGTTGATGTAGCCCTAAGAAGAGACTGGCGAAAATCACTTTCATGGAAAGGGGTTGCCAAGCTTCCAAAAAACTACGAGTTTCCTGAAATCTCAGCATACATTTTTTCACCCAATCTTGATGATTCTTTCAGTTCATGATCAGTACACCAAAACCACTTGGCTCACCAAATTTCGTTCTTCTAGGTTAAACCGTTCGTTTGCAGTAACCGGTTTAATTTTTAGGTTTCACTCTGTTTTCTCCTATAGGGATACATGTATTTGGAACTCTAAATCAAACACGGTTTGTGCTAGCACTTTGAAACTTGACCCAATAAAGCAGTTTCAAGTTCTATCTCTATGCTTTGTTTGCTGTTGATGTAGCCCTAAGCAGAGACTGGCGAAAATCACGTTCATGGAAAGGGGTTGCCAAGCTTCAAAAAAACTACGAGTTTCCTGAAATCTCAGCAAACATTTTTTCACCCAATCTTGATGATTCTTTCAGGTAATGATCAGTACACCAAAACCACTTGGCTAACCAAATTTAGTTCTTCTAGGTTAAACCGTTCATTTGCAGTAACCGTTTTCATTTTTAGGTTTCACTCTGTTTTCTCCTATAGGGATACATGTATTTGGAACTCTAAATCAAACACGGTTTGTGCTAGCTCTTTGAAACTTGACACAATTAAGCAGTTTCAAGTTCTATCTCTATGGTTTGTTTGCTGTTGATGTAGCCCTAAGCAGAGACTGGCGAAAATCACTTTCATGGAAAGGGGTTGCCAAGCTTCCAAAAAACTACGAGTTGCCTGAAATCTCAGCAAACATTTTTTCACCCAATCTTGATGATTCTTTCAGTTCATGATCAGTACACCAAAACCTCTTGGCTCACCAAATTTCGTTCTTCTAGGTTAAACCGTTCGTTTGCAGTAACCGGTTTAATTTTTAGGTTTCACTCTGTTTTCTCCTATAGGGATACATGTATTTGGAACTCTAAATCAAACACGGTTTGTGCTAGCACTTTGAAACTTGACCCAATAAAGCAGTTTCAAGTTCTATCTCTATGGTTTGTTTGCTGTTGATGTAGCCCTAAGCAGAGACTGGCGAAATTCACTTTCATGGAAAGGGGTTGCCAAGCTTCCAAAAAACTACGAGTTGCCTGAAATCTCAGCAAACATTTTTTCACCCAATCTTTAAGATTCTTTCAGGTAATGATAAGTACACCAAAACCACTTGGCTCACCAAATTTCGTTCTTCTAGGTTAAACCGTTCGTTTGCAGTAAATGTTTTCGTTTTTAGGTTTCACTTTGTTTTCTCCTATAGGGATACATGTATTTGGAACTCTAAATCAACCACGGTTTGTTCTTGCTCTTTGAAACTTGACACAATAAAGCAATTTCAAGTTCTATCTCTATGGTTTGTTTGCTGTTGATGTAGCCCTAAGCAGAGACTGGCGAAAATCACTTTCATGGAAAGGGGTTTCCAAGCTTCCAAAAAACTATGAGTTTCCTGAAATCTAAGCAAACATTTTTTCACCCAATCTTGATGATTCTTTCAGGTATTGATCAGTACACCAAAACCACTTGGCTCACCAAATTTCGTTCTTCTAGGTTAAACCGTTCGTTTGCAGTAACCGTTTTCATTTTTAGGTTTCACTCTGTTTACTCCTATAGGGATACATGTATTTGGAACTCTAAATCAAATACGGTTTGTGCTAGCTCTTTGAAACTTGACACAATAAAGCAGTTTCAAGTTCTATCTCTATGCTTTCTTTCCTGTTGATGTAGCCCTAAGCAGAGACTGGCGAAAATCACTTTCATGGAAAGGGGTTGCCAAGCTTCCAAAAACTACGAGTTGCCTGAAATCTCAGCAAACATTTTTCACCCATCTTGATAATTCTTTCAGATAATGATAAGTACACCAAACCACTTGGCTCACCAAATTTCGTTCTTCTAGGTTAAACAGTTCGTTTGCAGTAACCGTTTTCATTTTTAGGTTCACTCTGTTTTCTCCTATAGGGATACATGTATTTGGAACTCTAAATCAAACACGGTTTGGGCTAGCTCTGTGAAACTTGACACAATAAATCAGTTTCAAGTTCTATCTCTATGCTTTGTTTCCTGTTGATGTAGCCCTAAGGAGAGACCTGGCAAAAATCACTTTCATTGAAAGGGTTTGCCAAGCTTCCAAAAAACTACGAGTTGCCTGAAATCTCAGCAAACATTTTTTCACCCAATCTTAATGATTCTTTCAGGCAATGATCAGTACACCAAAACCACTTGACTCACCAATTTCGTTTTTCTAGGTTAAACCGTTCGTTTGCAGTAACCGTTTTCATTTTTAGGTTTCACTCTGTTTTCTCCCTATAGGGATACATGTATTTGGAACTCTAAATCAAACACGGTTTGTGCTAGCTCTTTGAAACTTGACACAATAAAAGCAGTTTCAAGTTTAATCTCTACGCTTTGTTTGCTGTTGATGTAGCCCCAAGCAGAGATTGGCGAAAATCACTTTCATGGAAAGGGGTTGCCAAGCTTCCAAAAAACTACGAGTTGCCTGAAATCTCAGCAAACATTTTTTCACCCAATCTTGATGATTCTTTCAGGTAATGATCAGTACACCAAAACCACTTGGCTCACCAAATTTCGTTCTTCTAGGTTAAACCGTTCGTTTGCAGTAACCGTTTTCATTTTCAGGTTTCACACTGTTTTCTCCTATAGGGATACATGTATTTGGAACTCTAAATCAAACACGGTTTGTGCTAGCTCTTTGAAAACTTGACACAAGAAAGCAGTTTCAAGTTCTATCTCTATGGATGGTTTGCTGTTGATGTAGCCCAATGCAGAGATTGGCGAAAATCCCTTCATCGAAAGGGGTCGCCAAGCTTCCAAAAAACTACGAGTTACCTGAAATCTCAGCAAACATTTTTTCACCCAAACTTGATGATTCTTTCAGGTAATGATCAGTACACCAAAACCACTTGGCTCACCAAATTTCGTTCTTCAAGGTTAAACCGTTCCTTTGCAGTAACCTTTTTCATTTTCAGGTTTCACTCTGTTTTTCTCCTATAGGGATACATGTATTTGGAACTCTAAATCAAACACGGTCTGTTCTTGCTCTTTGAAACTTGACACAATAAAGCAGTTTCAAGTTCTATCTCTATGGTTTGTTTGCTGTTGATGTAGCCCTAAGCAGAGACTGGCGAAAATCCCTTTCATGGAAAGGGGTTGCCAAGCTTCCAAAAAACTACGATTTGCCTGAAAATCTCAGCAAACATTTTTCACCCAATCTTGATGATTCTTTCAGGTAATGATCAGTACACCAAAACCACTTGGCTCACCAAATTTCGTTCTTCTAGGTTAAACCGTTCGTTTGCAGTAACCGTTTTCATTTTTAGGTTTCACTCTGTTTTCTCCTATAGGGATACATGTATTTGGAACTCTAAATCAAACACGGTTTGTGCTAGCTCTTTGAAACTTGACACAATAAATCAGTTTCAAGTTCTATCTCTATGCTTTGTTTCCTGTTGATGTAGCCCTAAGAAGAGACTGGCGAAAATCACTTTCATGGAAAGGGGTCCAAGCTTCCAAAAAACTACGAGTTGCCTGAAATCTCAGCAAACATTTTTTCACCCAATCTTAATGATTCTTTCAGGTAATGATCAGTACACCAAAACCACTTGACTCACCAAATTTCGTTTTTCTAGGTTAAACCGTTCGTTTGCAGTAACCGTTTTCATTTTCAGGTTTCACTCTGTTTTCTCCTATAGGGATACATGTATTTGGAACTCTAAATCAAACCCGGTTTGTGCTAGCTCTTTGAAACTTGAAACAATAAAGCAGTTTCAAGTTCTATCGCTATGCTTTGTTTGCTGTTGATGTAGCCCTAAGCAGAGACTGGCGAAAATCCCTTTCATGGAAAGGGGTTGCCAAGCTTCCAAAAAACTACGAGTTGCCTGAAATTTCAGCAAACATTTTTTCACCCAATCTTGATGATTCTTTCAGTTCATGATCAGTACACCAAAACCACTTGGCTCACCAAATTTCGGTCTTGTAGGTTAAACCGTTCGTTTGCAGTAACCGTTTTCATTTTTAGGTTTCACTCTGTTTTCTCCTATAGGGATACATGTATTTGGAACTCTAAATCAAACACGGTTTGTGCTAGCTCTTTGAAACTTTACACATTAAAGCAGTTTCAAATTCTATCTCTATGCGTTGTTTGCTGTTGATGTAGCCCTAAGCGGAGACTGGCGAAAGTCACTTTCATGGAAAGGGGTTGCCAAGCTTCCAAAAAACTATGAGTTGCCTGAAATATAAGGCTACATTTTTTCACCCAATCTTGATGATTCTTTCAGGTAATGATCAGTACACCAAAACCACTTGGCTCACCAAATTTCGTTCTTCTAGGTTAAACCGTTCCTTTGCAATAACCGTTTTCATTTTTAGGTTTCACTCTGTTTTCTCCTATAGGGATACATGTATTTGGAACTCTAAATCAAACCCGGTTTTTGCTAGCTCTTTGAAACTTGACACAATAAATCAGTTTCAAGTTCTATCTCTATGGTTTGTTTGCTTTTGATGTAGCCCTAAGAATAGACTGGCGAAAATCACTTTCATGGAAAGGGGTTGCCAAGCTTCCAAAAAACTACGAGTTGCCTGAAATCTCAGCAAACATTTTTTCACCCAATCTTGATGATTCTTTCAGGTAATGATCAGTACACCAAAACCACTTGGCTCACCAAATTTTGTTTTTCTAGGTTAAACCGTTCCTTTGCAGTAACCTTTTTCATTTTCAGGTTTCACTCTGTTTTCTCCTATAGGGATACATGTATTTGGAACTCTAAATCAAACCCGGTTTTTGCTAGCTCTTTGAAACTTGACACAATAAATCAGTTTCAAGTTCTATCTCTATGCTTTGTTTACTGTTGATGTAGCCCTAAGCAGAGACTGGCGAAAATCACTTTCATGGAAAGGGGTTGCCAAGCTTCCAAAAAACTACGAGTTGCCTGAAATCTCAGCAAACATTTTTCACCCAATCTTGATAATTCTTTCAGGTAATGATCAGTACACCAAAACCACTTGGCTCACCAAATTTCGTTCTTCTAGGTTAAACTGTTCGTTTCCAGTAACCGTTTTCATTTTTAGGTTTCACTCTGTTTTCTCCTATAGGGATACATGTATTTGAAACTCTAAATCAAACACGGTTTGTGCTAGCTCTTTCAAACTTGACACAATAAATCAATTTCAAGTTCTATCTCTATGCTTTGTTTCCTGTTGATGTAGCCCTAAGAAGAGACTGGCGAAAATCACTTTCATGGAAAGGGGTTGCCAAGCTTCCAAAAAACTACGAGTTGCCTGAAATCTCAGCAAACATTTTTTCACCCAATCTTAATGTTTCTTTCAGGTAATGATCACTACACCAAAACCACTTGACTCACCAAATTTCGTTTTTCTAGGTTAAACCGTTCGTTTGCAGTAACCGTTTTCATTTTCAGGTTTCACTCTGTTTTCTCCTATAGGGATACATGTATTTGGAACTCTAAATCAAACCCGGTTTGTGCTAGCTCTTTGAAACTTGACACAATAAAGCAGTTTCAAGTTCTATCTCTATGGTTTGTTTGCTGTTGATGTAGCCCTAAGCAGAGACTGGCGAAAATCCCTTTCATGGAAAGGGGTTGCCAAGCTTCCAAAAAACTACGAGTTGCCTGAAATCTCAGCAAACATTTTTTCACCCAATCTTCATGATTCTTTCAGGTAATGATCAGTACACCAAAACCACTTGGCTCACCAAATTTCGTTCTTCTAGGTTAAACCGTTCGTTTGCAGTAACCTTTTTCATTTTCAGGTTTCACTCTGTTTTCTCCTGTAGGGATACATGTATTTGGAACTCTAAATCAAACACGGTTTGTGCTAGCTCTTTGAAACTTGACACAATAAAGCAGTTTCACGTTCTATCTCTATGCTATGTTTGCTGTTGACGTAGCCCTAAGCAGGGACTGGCGAAAATCACTTTCAAGAAAAGGGGTTGCCAAGCTTCCAAAAAACTACGAGTTGCCTGAAATCTCAGCAAACATTTTTTCACCCAATCTTGATGATTCTTTCAGGTAATGATCAGTACACCAAAACCACTTGGCTCACCAAATTTCGTTTTTCTAGGTTAAACCGTTCGTTAGCAGTAACCGTTTTCATTTTTAGGTTTCACTCTGTTTTCTCCTATAGGGATACATGTATTTGGAATTCTAAATCAAACACGGTTTGTGCTAGCTCTTTGAAACTTGACACAATAAAGCAGTTTCAAGTTCTATCTCTATGCTTTGTTTGCTGTTGATGTAGCCCTAAGCAGAGACTGGCGAAAATCACTTTCATGTAAAGGGGTTTCCAAGCTTCCAAAAAACTACGAGTTGCCTGAAATCTCAGCAAACATTTTTCACCCAATCTTGATGATTCTTTCAGGTAATGATCAGTACACGAAAACCACTTGGCTCACCAAATTTCGTTCTTCTAGGTTAAACCGTTTGTTTGCAGTAACCTTTTTCATTTTTAGGTTTCACTCTGTTTTCTCCTATAGGGATACATGTATTTGGAACTCTAAATCAAACACGGTTTGTGCTAGCTCTTGAAACTTGACACAAGAAAGCAGTTTCAAGTTCTATCTCTATGGTTTGTTTGCTGTTGATGTAGCCCAACACAGAGACTGCGAAAATCCCTTTCATCGAAAGGGGTTGCCAAGCTTCCAAAAAACTACGAGTTACCTGAAATCTCAGCAAACATTTTTCACCCAAACTTGATGATTTCTTTCAGGTAATGATCAGTACACCAAACCACTTGGCTCACCAAATTTCGTTCTTCTAGGTTAAACCGTTCCTTTGCAGTAACCTTTTTCATTTTCAGGTTTCACTCTGTTTTCTCCTATAGGGATACAGGTATTTGGAACTCTAAATCAAACACGGTTTGTTCTTGCTCTTTTGAAACTTTGACACAATAAAGCAGTTTCAAGTTCTATCTCTATGGTTTGTTTGCTGTTGATGTAGCCCTAAGCAGAGACTGGCGAAAATCCACTTTCATGGAAAGGGGTTGCCAAGCTTCCAAAAAACTACGAGTTGCCTGAAATCTCAGCAAACATTTTTTCACCCAATCATAATGATTCTTCAGGTAATGATCAGTACACCAAAACCACTTGGACTCACCAAATTTCGTTTTTCTAGGTTAAACCGTTCGTTTGCAGTAACCGTTTTCATTTTCAGGGTTTCACTCTGTTTTTCTCCTATAGGATACATGTATTTGGAACTCTAAATCAAACACGGTTGTGCTAGCTCTTTGAAACTTGACACAATAAAGCAGTTCAAGTTCTATATCTATGGTTTGTTTGCTGTTGATGTAGCCCAACGCAGAGACTGGCGAAAATCCCTTTCATCGAAAGGGGTTGCCAAGCTTCCAAAAAACTACGAGTTGCCTGAAATCTCAGCAAACATTTTTCACCCAATCTTGATGATTCTTTCAGGTAATGATCAGTACACCAAAACCACTTGGCTCACCAAATTTCGTTTTTCTAGGTTAAACCGTTCCTTTGCAGTAACCTTTTTCAATTTCAGGTTTCACTCTGTTTTCTCTTATAGGGATACATGTATTTGGAACTCTAAATCAAACACGGTTTGCGCTAGCTCTTTGAAACTTGACACAATAAAGCAGTTTCACGTTCTATCTCTATGCTTTGTTGCTGTTGACGTAGCCCCTAAGCAGGGACTGGCGAAAATCACTTTAATGGAAAAGGGTGGCCAAGCTGCCAAAAAACTACGAGTTCCCTGAACTCTCAGCAAACATTTTTTCACCCCAATCTTGATGATTTTTTCAGGTAATGATCAGTACAACCAAAACATTTGGCTCACCAAATTTCGTTTTTCTAGGTTAAACCGTTCGTTTGCAGTAACCTTTTTCATTTTCAGGTTTCACTCTGTTTTCTCCTATAGGGATACATGTATTTGGAACTCTAAATCAAACACGGGTTTGTGCTAGCTCTTTGAAAGTTGACACAATAAAGCAGTTTCACGTTCTATCTCTATGCTATGTTTGCTGTTGACGTAGCCCTAAGCAGGGACTGGCGAAAATCACATTCAAGGAAAGGGGTTGCCAAGCTTCCAAAAAACTACGAGTTGCCTGAAATCTCAGCAAACATTTTTTCAACCAATCTTGATGATTTCTTTCAGGTAATGATCAGTACACCAAAAACCACTTGGCTCACCAAATTTCGTTTTTCTAGGTTAAACCGTTCGTTTGCAGTAACCGTTTTCATTTTTAGGTTTCACTCTGTTTCTCCTTACAGGGATACATGTATTTGGAAATTCTAAATCAAACACGGTTTGTGCTAGCTCTTTGAAACTTGACACAATAAAGCAGTTTCAAGTTCTATCTCTAGCTTTGTTTGCTGCTGATGTAGCCCTAAGCAGGAGACTGGCGAAAATCACTTTCATGGAAAGGGGTTTCCAAGCTTCCAAAAACTACGAGTTGCCTGAAATCTCAACAAACATTTTTTCACCCAATGTTAATGATTCTTTCAGGTAATGATCAGTACAGAAAACCACTTGGCTCACCAAATTTCGTTCTTCTAGGTTAAACCGTTTGTTTGCAGTAACCGTTTATATTTTTAGGTTTCACTCTGTTTTCTCCTATAGGGATACATGTATTTGGAACTCTAAATCCAAAACACAGTTTGTGCTAGCTCTTTGAAACTTGACACATAAAGCAGTTTCAGTCTCTCTCTATGCTTTGTTTGCTGTTGATGTAGCCCTAAGCAGAGACTGGCGAAAATCACTTTCATGGAAAGGGGTTGCCAAGCTTCCAAAAAACTACAAGTTGCCTGAAATCTAAGCAAACATTTTTTCACCCAAACTTGATGATTCTTTCAGGTAATGATCAGTACACCAAAACCACTTGGCTCACCAAATTTCGTTCTTCTAGGTTAACCGTTCGTTTGCAGTAACCGTTTTCATTTTTAGGTTTCACTCTGTTTTCTCCTATAGGGATACATGTATTTGGAACTCTAAATCAAACACGGTTTGTGCTAGCTCTTTGAAACTTGACACAATAAAGCAGTTTCAAGTTCTCTCTCTATGCTTTGTTTGCTGTTGATGTAGCCCTAAGCAGAGACTGGCGAAAATCACTTTCATGGAAAGGGGTTGCCAAGCTTCCAAAAACTACGAGTTGCCTGAAATCTAAGCAAACATTTTTTTCACCCAAACTTGATGTTTTTTTTCAGGTAATGATCAGTACACCAAAACCACTTGGCTCACCAAATTTCGTTCTTCTAGGTTAAACCGTTCGTTTGCAGTAACCGTTTTCATTTTTAGATTTCACTCTGTTTTCTCCTATAGGGATACATGTATTTTGGAACTCTAATCAAACACGGTTTGTGCTTGTTCTTTGAAACTTGACACAATAAAGCAGTTTCAAGTTCTATCTCTATGCTTTGTTGCTATTGATGTAGCCCTAAGCAGAGACTGGCGAAAATCCCTTTCATGGAAAGGGGTTGCCAAGGATCCCAAAAAACTACGAGTTGCCTGAAATCTCAGCAAACATTTTTTCACCCAATCTGATGATTCTTTCAGGTAATGATCAGTACACCAAAACCACTTGGCTCACCAAATTTTCGTTCTTCTAGGTTAAACCGTTCCTTTGCAGTAACCTTTTCATTTTCAGGTTTCACTCTGTTTCTCTTATAGGGATACATGTATTTGGAACTCTAAATCAAACACGGTTTGTGCTAGCTCTTTGAAACTTGACACAAATTAAGCAGTTTCACGTTCTATCTCTATCCTTTGTTTTGCTGTTGATGTAGCCCTAAGCAGGGACTGGCGGAAAATCACTTTAATGGAAAAGGGTGGCCAAGCTGCCAAAAAACTACGAGTTCCCTGAAATCACGCAACATTTTTCACCCATCTTGATGATTTTTTCAGGTAATGAACAGTACACCCAAACCATTGGCTCACCAAATTCGTTTTTCTAGGTTAAACCATTCGTTTGCAGTAACCTTTTTCATTTTCAGGTTTCACTCTGTTTTCTCCTATAGGGATACATGTATTTGGAACTCTAAATCAACACGGTTTGTGCTAGCACTTTGAAAGTTGACACAATAAAGCAGTTTCACGTTCTATCTCTATGCTATGTTTGCTGTGACGTAGCCCTAAGCAGGGACTGGCGGAAATCACTTTCAAGGAAAGGGGTTGCCAAGCTTCCTAAAACTACGAGTTGCCTGAAATCTCAGCAAACATTTTTTCACCCAATCTTGATGATTCTTTCAGGTAATGATCAGTACACCAAAACCACTTGGCTCACCAAATTTCGTTTTTCTAGGTTAAACCGTTCGTTTGCAGTAACCGTTTTCATTTTTAGGTTCACTCTGTTTTCTCCTATAGGGATACATGTATTTGGGAATTCTAAATCAAACACGGTTTGTGCTAGCTCTTTGAAACTTGACACAATAAAGCAGTTTCAAGTTCTATCTCTATGCTTTGTTTGCTGTTGATGTAGCCCTAAGCAGAGACTGGGCGAAAATCACTTTCATGGAAAGGGGTTTCCAAGCTTCCAAAAAACTACGAGTTGCCTGAAATCTCAACAAACATTTTTTCACCCAATGTTAATGATTCTTTCAGGTAATGATCAGTACACGAAAACCACTTGGCTCACCAAATTTCGTTCTTCTAGGTTAAACCGTTTGTTTGCAGTAACCGTTTTAATTTTAGGTTTCACTCTGTTTTCTCCTATAGGGATACATTGTATTTGGAACTCTAAATCAAACACGGTTTGTTCTAGCTCTTTGAAACTTGACACAATAAAGCAGTTTCAAGTTCTATCTCTATGCTTTGTTTGCTGTTGATGTAGCCCTAAGCAGAGACTGGCGAAAATCACTTTCATGGAAAGGGGTTGCCAAGCTTCCAAAAAACTACGAGTTGCCTGAAATCTCAGCAACATTTTTTCACCCAATCTTGATGATTCTTTCAGGTTATGATCAGTACACCAAAACCACTGCTCACAAATTTCGTTCTTCTAGGTTAAACCGTTGTTTGCAGTAACCGTTTATATTTTTAGGTTTCACTCTGTTTTCTCCTATAGGGATACATGTATTGGAACTCTAAATCAAACACAGTTTGTGCTAGCTCTTTGAAACTTGACACAATAAAGCAGTTTCCAGTTCTCTCTCTATGCTTTGTTTGCTGTTGATGTAGCCCTAAGCAGAGACTGGCGAAAATCACTTTCAGGGAAAGGGGTTGCCAAGCTTCCAAAAACTACGAGTTGCCCTGAAATCTAAGCAAACATTTTTTCACCCAAACTTGATGATTCTTTCAGGTAATGATCAGTACACCAAAACCACTTGGCTCACCAATTTCGTTCTTCTAGGTTAAACCGTTCGTTTGCAGTAACCGTTTTCATTTTAGGTTTCACTCTGTTTTCTCCTATAGGGATACATGTATTTGGAACTCTAAATCAAACACGGTTTGTGCTAGCTCTTTGAAACTTGACACAATAAAGCAGTTTTCAAGTTCTCTCTCTATGCTTTGTTTGCTGTTGATGTAGCCCTAAGCAGAGACTGGCGAAAATCACTTTCATGGAAAGGGGTGTTGCCAAGCTTCCAAAAAACTACGAGTTGCCTGAAATCTAAGCAAACATTTTTCACCCAAACTTGATGTTTTTTTTCAGGTAATGATCAGTACACCAAAACCACTTGGCTCACCAAATTTCGTTCTTCTAGGTTAAACCGTTCGTTTGCAGTAACCGTTTTCATTTTTAGATTTCACTCTGTTTTCTCCTATAGGGATACATGTATTTGGAACTCTAAATCAAACACGGTTTGTGCTGTTCTTTGAAACTTGACACAATAAAGCAGTTTCAAGTTCTATCTCTATGCTTTGTTTTGCTGTTGATGTAGCCCTAAGCAGAGACTGGCGAAAATCCCTTTCATGGAAAGGGGTTGCCAAGGATCCAAAAAAACTACGAGTTGCCAGAAATCTCAGCAAACATTTTTTCACCCAATCTTGATGATTCTTTCAGGTAATGATCAGTACACCAAAACCACTTGGCTCACCAAATTTCGTTCTTCTAGGTTAAACCGTTCGTTTGCAGTAACCGTTTTCATTTTTAGGTTTCACTCTGTTTTCTTTTATAGGGATACATTATTGGAACTCTAAATCAAAACACGGTTTGTGCTAGCTCTTTGAAACTTGACACAATAAAGCAGTTTCCAGTTCGATCTCTATGCTTTTTTGCTGTTGATGTAGCCCTAAGCAGGAGACTGGCGAAAATCACTTTTATAGAAAGGGGTTGCCATTTTCCAAAAAACTACGAGTTGCCTGAAATCTCAGCAAACATTTTTTCACCCAATCTTGATGATTCTTTCATGTAATGATCAGTACACCAAAACAACTTGGCTCACCAAATTTAGTTCTTCTAGGTTAAACCGTTCGTTTCAGTACCGTTTTCATTTTTAGGTTTCACTCTGTTTTCTCCTATAGGGATACATGTATTTGGAACTCTAAATCAAACACGGTTTGTGCTAGCTCTTTGAAACTTGACACAATAAAGCAGTTTCAAGTTCTATCTCTAAGCTTTGTTTGCTGTTGATGAAGCCCTAAGCAGAGACTGTCGAAATCCCTTTCATGGAAAGGGGTTGCCAGCTTCCAAAACTACGAGTTGCCTGAAATCTCAGCAAACATTTTTTCACCCAATCTTGATGATTCTTTCAGTAATGATCAGTACACCAAAAACCACTTGGCTCACCAAATTTCGATCTTCTAGGTTAAACCGTTTTTGCAGTAACCGTTTTCATTTTTAGGTTTCACTCTGTTTCTTTTATAGGGATGCATGTATTTGGAACTCTAAATCAAACACGGTTTGTGCTAGCTGTTGGAAACTTGACACAATCAAGCAGTTTCAAGTTCTATCTCTATGCTTTGTTTGCTGTTGATGAAGCCCTAAGCAGAGACTGGCGAAAATCACTTTCATGGAAAGGGGTTGCCAAGCTTCCAAAAAACTACGAGTTGCCTGAAATCTCAGCAACATTTTTTCACCCAATCTTGATGATCTTTCAGGTAATGATCAGTACACCAAAACCACTTGGCTCACCAAATTTCGTTCTTCTAGGTTAAACCGTTCGTTTGCAGTAACCGTTTTCATTTTTAGGTTTCACTCTGTTTTCTCCTATAGGGATACATGTATTTGGAACTCTAAATCAACACGGTTGTGCTAGCTCTTTGAAACTTGACACAATAAAGCAGTTTCAAGTTCTATCTCTATGCTTTGTTTGCTGTTGATGTAGCCTAAGCAGAGACTGGCGAAAATCACTTTCATGGAAAGGGGTTGCCAAGCTTCCAAAAAACTACGAGTTGCCTGAAAATCTCAGCAAACATTTTTTCACCCAATCTTGATGATTTCTTTCAGGTAATGATCAGTACACCAAAACCACTTGGCTCACCAAATTTCGTTTTTCTAGGTTAAACCGTTCGTTTGCAGTAACGTTTTCATTTTTATGTTTCACTCTGTTTTCTCCTATAGGGATACATGTATTGGAACTCTAAATCAAACACGGTTTGTGCTAGCTCTTTGAAACGTGACACAATAAAGCAGTTTCAAGTTCTATCTCTATGCTTTGTTTGCTGTTGATGTAGCCTAAGCAGAGACTGGCGAAAATCCCTTTCATGGAAAGGGGTTGCCAAGCTTCCAAAAAACTACGAGTTGCCTGAAATCTCAGCAAACATTTTTCACCCAATCTTGATGATTCTTCAGGTAATGATCAGTACACCAAAACCACTTGGCTCACCAAATTCGTTCTTCTAGGTTAAACCGTTCGTTTGCAGTAACCGTTTTCATTTTTAGGTTTCACTCTGTTTTCTTTTATAGGGATACATGTATTTGGAACTCTAAATCAAACACGGTTTGTGCTATGTCTTTGAAACTTGACACAATAGAGCAGTTTCACGTTCTATCTCTATACTTTGTTTGCTGTTGATGTAGCCCTAAGCAGAGACTGGCGAAATCCCTTTCATGGAAAGGGGTTGCCAAGCTTCCAAAAACTACGAGTTGCCTGAAATCTCAGCAAACATTTTTTCACCTAATCTTGATGATTCGTTCAGGTAATGATCAGTACACAAAACCACTTGGCTCACCAAATTTCGTTCTTCTAGGTTAAACCGTTCGTTTGCAGTAACCGTTTTCATTTTAGGTTTCACTCTGTTTTCACCTATAGGGGATACATGTATTTGGAACTCTAAATCAAACACAGTTTGTGCTAGCTCTTTGAAACTTGACACAATAAAGCAGTTTCCAGTTCTATTTCTAGCTTTGTGTGCTGTTGATGTAGCCCTAAGCAGAGACTGGCGAAAATCATTTTCATGGAAAGGGGTTGCCAAGCTTCCGAAAAACTACGAGTTGCCTGAAATCTCAGCAAATATTTTTCATCCAATCTTGATGATTTTTTCAGGTAATGATCAGTACACCAAAACCACTTGGCTCATCAAATTTCGTTCTTCTAGGTTAAACCGTCGTTTGCAGTACCGTTTTCATTTTTAGGTTTCACTCTGTTTTCCTTTTATAGGGATACATGTATTTTGGAAGTCTAAATCAAAACACGGTTTGTGCTAGCTCTTTGAAACTTGACACAATAAAGCAGTTTCAAGTTCTATCTCTATGGTTTGTGTGCTGTTGATGTAGCCCTAAGCAGAGACTGGCGAGAAATCCCTTTCATGGAAAGGGGTTGCAAGCTCCAAAACTACGAGTTGCCTGAAATCTCAGCAAACATTTTTTCACCCAATCTTGATGATTCTTTCAGGTAATGATCAGTACACCAAAACCACTTGGCTCACCAAATTTCGTTCTTCTAGGTTAAACGTTCGTTTGCAGTAACCGTTTTCATTTTTAGGTTTCACTCTGTTTCTCCTATAGGGATACATGTATTTGGAACTCTAAATCAAACACGGTTGTGCTAGCTCTTTGAAACTTGACACAATAAAGCAGTTTCAAGTTCTATCTCTATGCTTTGTTTGCTGTTGATGTAGCCCTAAGCAGAGACTGGCGAAAATCACTTTCATGGAAAGGGGTTGCCAAGCTTCCAAAAAACTACGAGTTGCCTGAAATCTCAGCAAACATTTTTTCACCCAATCTTGATGATTCTTTCAGGTAATGATCAGTACACCAAAACCACTTGGCTCACCAAATTCGTTTTTCTAGGTTAAACCGTTCGTTTGCAGTAACCGTTTTCATTTTTAGTTTCACTCTGTTTCTCCTATAGGGATACATGTATTTGGAACTCTAAATCAAACACGGTTTGTGCTAGCTCTTTGAAACGTGACACAATAAAGCAGTTTCAAGTTCTATCTCTATGCTTTGTTTGCTGTTGATGTAGCCCTAAGCAGAGACTGGCGAGAATCCCTTTCATGGAAAGGGGTTGCCAAGCTTCCAAAAAACTACGAGTTGCCTGAAATCTCAGCAAACATTTTTTCACCCAATCTTGATGATTCTTTCAGGTAATGATCAGTACACCAAAACCACTTGGCTCACCAAATTTCGTTCTTCTAGGTTAAACCGTTCGTTTGCAGTAACCGTTTTCATTTTTAGGTTTCACTCTGTTTTCTTTTATAGGGATACATGTATTTGGAACTCTAAATCAAACACGGTTTGTGCTATGTCTTTGAAACTTGACACAATAGAGCAGTTTCACGTTCTATCTCTATACTTTGTTTGCTGTTGATGTAGCCCTAAGCAGAGACTGGCGAAAATCCCTTTCATGGAAAGGGGTTGCCAAGCTTCCAAAAAACTACGAGTTGCCTGAAATCTCAGCAAACATTTTTTCACCTAATCTTGATGATTCGTTCAGGTAATGATCAGTACACCAAAACCACTTGGCTCACCAAATTTCGTTCTTCTAGGTTAAACCGTTCGTTTGCAGTAACCGTTTTCATTTTTAGGTTTCACTCTGTTTTCACCTATAGGGATACATGTATTTGGAACTCTAAATCAAACACAGTTTGTGCTAGCTCTTTGAAACTTGACACAATAAAGCAGTTTCCAGTTCTATCTCTATGCTTTGTGTGCTGTTGATGTAGCCCTAAGCAGAGACTGGCGAAAATCATTTTCATGGAAAGGGGTTGCCAAGCTTCCAAAAAACTACGAGTTGCCTGAAATCTCAGCAAATATTTTTCATCCAATCTTGATGATTTTTTCAGGTAATGATCAGTACACCAAAACCACTTGGCTCATCAAATTTCGTTCTTCTAGGTTAAACCGTTCGTTTGCAGTAACCGTTTTCATTTTTAGGTTTCACTCTGTTTTCTTTTATAGGGATACATGTATTTGGAACTCTAAATCAAACACGGTTTGTGCTAGCTCTTTGAAACTTGACACAATAAAGCAGTTTCAAGTTCTATCTCTATGGTTTGTGTGCTGTTGATGTAGCCCTAAGCAGAGACTGGCGAAAATCCCTTTCATGGAAAGGGGTTGCCAAGCTTCCAAAAAACTACGAGTTGCCTGAAATCTCAGCAAACATTTTTTCACCCAATCTTGATGATTCTTTCAGGTAATGATCAGTACACCAAAACCACTTGGCTCACCAAATTTCGTTCTTCTAGGTTAAACCGTTCGTTTGCAGTAACCGTTTTCATTTTTAGGTTTCACTCTGTTTTCTCCTATAGGGATACATGTATTTGGAACTCTAAATCAAACACGGTTTGTGCTAGCTCTTTGAAACTTGACACAATAAAGCAGTTTCAACTTCTATCTCTACGGTTTGTGTGCTGTTGATGTAGCCGGAAGCAGAGACTGGCGAAAATCACTTTCATGGAAAGGGGTTGTCAAGCTTCCACAAAACTACGAGTTGCCTGAAATCTCAGCAAACATTTTTTCACCCAATCTTGATGATTCTTTCAGGTAATGATCAGTACACCAAAACCACTTGGCTCACCCAATTTCGTTCTTCTAGGTTAAACCGTTCGTTTGCAGTAACCATTTTCATTTTTAGGTTTCACTCTGTTTTTTTTTATAGGGATACATGTATTTGGAACTCTAAATCAAACACGGTTTGTGCTAGCTCTTTGAAACTTGACACAATAAAGCAGTTTCCAGTTCTATCTCTATGCTTTGTTTGCTGTTGATGTAGCCCTAAGCAGAGACTGGCGAAAATCACTTTCATGGAAAGGGGTTGCCAAGCTTCCAAAAAACTACGAGTTGCCTGAAATCTCAGCAAACATTTTTTCACACAATCTTGATGATTCTGTCAGATAATGATCAGTACACCAAAACCAGTTGGCTCACCAAATTTCGTTCTTCTAGGTTAAACCGTTCGTTTGCAGTAACCGTTTTCATTTTTAGGTTTCACTCTGTTTTCTCCTATAGTGATACATGTATTTGGAACTCTAAATCAAACACGGTTTGTGCTAGCTCTTTGAAACTTGACACAATAAAGCAGTTTCAAGTTCTATCTCTATGCTTTGTTTGCTGTTGATGTAGCCCTAAGCAGAGACTGGCGAAAATCACTTTCATGGAAAGGGGTTGCCAAGCTTCCAAAAAACTACGAGTTGCCTGAAATCTCAACAAACATTTTTTCACCCAATCTTGATGATTCTTTCAGGTAATGATCAGTACACCAAAACCACTTGGCTCACCAAATTTCGTTCTTCTAGGTTAAACCGTTCGTTTGCAGTAAAAGTTTTCATTTTTAGGTTTCACTCTGTTTTCTCCTATAGGGATACATGTATTTGGAACTCTAAATCAAACACAGTTTGTGCTAGCTCTTTGAAACTTGACACAATAAAGCAGTTTCCAGTTCTATCTCTATGCTTTGTGTGCTGTTGATGTAGCCCTAAGCAGAGACTGGCGAAAATCATTTTCATGGAAAGGGGTTGCCAAGCTTCCAAAAAACTACGAGTTGCCTGAAATCTCAGCAAATATTTTTCATCCAATCTTGATGATTTTTTCAGGTAATGATCAGTACACCAAAACCACTTGGCTCACCAAATTTCGTTCTTCTAGGTTAAACCGTTCGTTTGCAGTAACCGTTTTCATTTTTAGGTTTCACTCTGTTTTCTTTTATAGGGATACATGTATTTGGAACTCTAAATCAAACACGGTTTGTGCTAGCTCTTTGAAACTTGACACAATAAAGCAGTTTCAAGTTCTATCTCTATGGTTTGTGTGCTGTTGATGTAGCCCTAAGCAGAGACTGGCGAAAATCCCTTTCATGGAAAGGGGTTGCCAAGCTTCCAAAAAACTACGAGTTGCCTGAAATCTCAGCAAACATTTTTTCACCCAAAATTGATGATTCCTTCAGGTAATGATCAGTACACCAAAACCACTTGGCTCACCAAATTTCGTTCTTCTA